>NC_142928.1:38712655-38962655 GCF_046866305.1 Octopus bimaculoides
ACAAAACATTAACTCTATAATAATGTAAAAAATATAACAAAATATATAAACAAATATAAAATCCAAGTAAAAAGTATAGAAGGGTAAAAAGCTTATACATAGACAATATAGAAAGCAAATTCTATCAGCACAGTCCTATCAGTAAGTCCTATCAGTAAAAATATTAAAAAAATATATAAGATATCTAAGTAAGAAGTATAGAGAGATAAAAAGCTTATATATAGACACAAAATAGAAAGTAAGTCCTTTCAGTAAACTCAGGGGGACCAAAAACGTAGCAAATATTTGGCCACATGTGGACATGATCCAAAAAGTTCAGTCTTTGAATTTAGACATGTGGCAGGGTCTAAGCTGCCTTTCCAGATGAGCCATCTTTCCGTATCACATAGACCACACCTTCTGCTGTCACTGGATGTTGTAACTGGCACCTTTGGTTTTTAAAAGATAAAAGTGCCAGTTACAACATTAGCAGATGTATGGATGTTATGATATTACCTGCATTATAGTAATGAGATTAAGATGAACATCAGTTTGTGGAAAAGTTTGGAGCCAGTATGTTAAAAATTAAGGTATCAGAAATTGATTTTAAAAAAAATATATAAAACAATTTATGAATACTTGATGAGAGAGGATAATAGTGATAGTATTACATTAGCTAGGACTACAGAATAGCTGGAACTGAGTTAAGACTAGAAAATCATAAATCTTAAAGTATTTGGGTTAATGAGAAAATCACAACAACAGAAAAAGCAATTTTATATATTGTTTCAGTCAACATCAGTATGATAAAGATATATAAAGGTGAAATATTCACTTTGAATGCATCTACCAATGGATGCATGCACATTAATTGAAGTTTCTCATATATCATAGAATCCAGTATTTTACTGAACTAACTTTTCAGGTTCTTCAATTGGGGTAGCTCACAAATGTGCCAATTTATTCCGCAAAGGTGATAGAAGTAGATATCATTCTGAGAATATCCTTGATTTAAATTTAGATATAAAATGATTATTTCTTTTTTCATATTGTTTACCAGTGTGGCAAAATAACATGTAACATTTCTACATTTAATTTCATTTGAGTTTTACTTTGTTGTTCAGCATTATTTCAATGTTAGTGTTTCTTTTTTACATACAAAGTTGGAAAACTTAGTTACATCGTTCGTTGTGTGGAATTGAAATAAGTAGTTGCATTGGGGAAACTGGCAATCACAATGAATGTCTGATATATTTAGTACAGAAACATCAATTTTACATTCGAACAACTATTCCTAGTATATCTGGTGTACTGAAAGAAAAGAATTATCTCATAGAAAGGAATGTTGTTGCTTTAATTTGCTGCTGTTCCTACATTGAAGAATTTCTTCTAATTCACTTGAATATTAATCTAGTTAGTCTATTGGATGGGAGTTTGAGTAACTTATTAATGCATACACTGTTTTACTTTCTTGCTTGTCCCATGCCTTTTTTTAATTAAGGAGCATTACCATTTTGATATCGTTTATAAATTTAGTAGTCACTTGAATGTGAGAATGATTGGGGAACATGTAATATGCTTTAACTAATTGTTTCAGATACCTAATTAGTTGGAAATAGATATAGAACTCTCTTGGTTTTCTGACTCTGAACCTGGTGAAATATCTGAGATGTGACATCTGGTGGAGAAGAAAGGACAGCATGAGTTGTTGGGTGATACACATTTTCAGTTGAGTAAACAAGAGTAATGTGAAATGAAGTGCTTTGTTCATAGATACAACACACTGCCTGACACAGAAATTGAACCCATGACTTATAATCATGAGCTCAGTATTTTACCCATTAGGTCACTTGACTTCACTCAACTACAAAGAGCTTAATAATATGAGACATTGGTTTTTTTGTTTGCAAAGACATTATTTATTAAATATCTTGGTTTTTGTATTACAAGAGTAGGATAAGCTGTGTTTTAGCAAATCATATGAATGTGGTCAACAGGATGTACACTAAATTGCATTTCTACTCTGATAATTTTACTCATTATTTCATACTTCCGTATGTTTTATAGTTTTTGTCTTGTTTAAGCCATCACAGCTAAATCCTTGCTAGAGTACCAATTTGTGTTTTTCCTCTTGCATTATTTAATTGTAGACTGTGTTAGGTCAATGAGAAGCAGAAACACTATGATGCAGGTCTAGATGACTTCTGGTATTTACTTTTGAAAAAGGAGCTGTGGATTGGCAGTGTTATTTAGTTGCATCACTATGGTCTGAGTTCAAATCCTGCTAATGCCAATTTTACATTTCTAAAGTTGATAAAATAGAATACAAGTTATGTATTGGGATCAACTGAATCAACTACACTCTCCCCCAAGTTTTCAACCCTATGCTGTTGCCATTATTTAATCATAGGAGAAAAGGTGATGTCTGTGACCTTGGCAATACTTCCCAGGTCAGTGAGCTGGTAGTTGTTATTTTACCTCAAGTCTGCCCTGATATAGCAGAGCTATGATCATAAGTATTTCAACTTTGACCAACTAGGACTATAATTATCCAGTGAGGAAGGTGTATGACCTAGGTGTTTAGCTCATGGTCTTAATGTCATATATTCAGTCTCTTGATCATTGTGTTCTTGATCATTGTGTTCTCGAGCAAGATACTTCATTTTAAATTGCTCCAGTCCATTCAACTGTAAATGATTACTAGCTAAGGTGCTAGTGCAGCTCTCCATTCCTCTAGTAGTCACATCCTGGTACTAGATAAAAGGTGGAGCTAAAATGATGTTTACGACTACTAGAAATTACATAAAGTTGAGTGGCCCCAACCACTTGTTGCAAAAACATAGTACATGTTACCAAGCCAAACTTGTTTATAAATAACGGCTGGTACTATTGAACTTATTTTACTATCCAATGACTCATTATCTATATAAAGCAATATGGTATAATGTGAAAGAAACTTGGCAGAAATTTCTAGCAAACTGAGTGACAACATCGAAACCTTTACGTTGACTTATTACTAAGCTTCAGAACAGTAATACTTATCTTTTTCTACTAATCCGAGTGACTTTTCAGTTTTCACACACACTCTTTATTTGCACATTTTATTTGGTTGATCTGTCAATAAGCATTTTATTTAATCTTTATCTACAAAATTTATTATAACTCAAACTACAATAAGTGCTATATATGAGCCTACAATTTCTGATTTCCCTCTACTAATGAGTACTGTTTAATGAATGGAGCATCAATTAATTTTGGAAGCAATTTTAATTAAATATTCATTTTAGTATCTACTAGTAAAGATCTTTAGATATGTATCTACAAACATGTTTACACAGCTCAGTTGAAACAGTTTAGCCATAAGGCAGAGCATTTTCATGGCAAAGTTACTCTTACACATCTAAAAGATACAGCCTTGTATGTATTATATAACTAGAATTATATATGTGTACATGTGTATACGTGTGCATGTGTGTGTACATATATGAATTTGTTCAATGATGGCTATGACTAATTCTTCATTTCCTTATCAAAATATGATTATGTTATCTTCTAGCATTGCTGTTTGTTGTTAGTAGCTCATTTAGAACTTGAGAAATGTTCTATAATAAGAAATAAACCATACTTAGAGTTGTGAACAGAAGTTAGTGGAAAATAAATGTCAGAATACAATTGCCACAAACTTGCTCCTTCAAATATCATATCAGCATCATTACTCGACAAGTTTATTACTTTCTGTCTTAGTGAAATATAATTACAATAATAGGGATTTTATTAAAGAGAAATTCTTTGTTTAAACCAATCAAAATTTATAATAATTATTCTGTAGAATAAAGCTGGCAGCACTTTGGACAATTTACACTGGAATATTTTTACATTCTCACATCTTTATACTTTGTTAAATGACAGACGTTAAATTATCTAAATTCCTTTTAGAATTCTGAAATTTGATCCCCTACATGGTATCTGATCAACAACAAAAGCACTGCTGAGTTTGGAATGCGAAGTGTCACTTCTTGCCAACTGCAAAGGAGTTGTTGGAATGCCTTCCAGGGTGTAATTAGGAACAGGTACAGACCCCCTGAAGAAATCACAGCATAGTCTGGATAATGTCATAAAGATCATAAAGTAGTCAGTAAAATACAATGATGTCTAAATTGCAGTCTGCATCAATAAGAAAACTAATAAAAATTCAATTTCACATGAAACAAATTAAATTTCTTTTTGATCTTTTAAGTAAAAGCAGCAGCAGAATATTTATTTTTAAATCTGAACAGTAACTGTTATAGATTGAATAGTAAATTTTAGTTTGAGTAATCTTATTTACTTCAGTCCTTCTGGACAAAGAGAAGAAGGTAGATTAAACATATTTCTGAATAAACTATTTTTATTTAGAATTTAAAACATGAGAAAATTTGCACCTTGATCCTAATGTATAACCCTTTTGAGTGCAGAAGAAAAATATATTTTTTAGCAAACCTGTCAACGGATAAATGTATGAAATGGTATAATTTCAGGATGATATTTATTATAATTTTGGTATCTATGCTAGGACATTGGTTGTTGAATCCATTTTCATTTGATATCATAAATTGTTTGAAGACTTTGTCAGTGGAAATAGTGAACTCTAGGATTCCAAAGGGAGAAAAAATATATGCAAATAATATTATCTCCCATTGATGTTGATATCATTAAATAATGTTTGTGTAGTAGATATGAGCATCACGATCTCATTTACCTTCCTCTAAATTACTGAGGCTATATACCCAAGTTATAAAAGTCACTATTATGACAAGTCTTTAATTTTAGTATCTTCTATCTGAAATAAACTTGGTGACAAACATCTACACATTGTCAAATGATATATTATCATTTATCCTCCAATACTCAGTATAACATGAATAGATATTTTTTTTAAAAATTGACTCTATTCCAAGTTATATTTTCACAATAAAGAATAATTTACCAAGATATACATGGTTTCTTTCTTTTCCTTCAAACTAGATAGAAAATATTTTCTATTGGTAATATCTCATATAATGAGAGGTCAAGTATAATTCTGATATACAATATTTTCTAAGAGATATTTCAAAATTATTCTTATATATTACTAAACAAAGAATGTATGATGATAGCTGAATAAGATGTAGTTTAGTAATAGACAAGGAAAAGAGAGAAAGAATTTAAACTAATTTTATTTGATGAGTAATTTATAAAATGTAACAATACTTTCTGATAAGAAGATATGTTGTTATTTATATTGATATTCATTCCAAAATAGCAAATAGTTTTCCTTGAATAGGTGGCAGGTCAGACATTTTTGTTTACTACCTGATTTTGTTTTACTAACAAAGTTATGAACTATAATTGATATCTCAATTACACTCTATGTTGATTATCAAATACATTATTTTGTTTTGTTTCAAATAGTTTTGTAACCTAGTATATATAATTATTGAATCTGAACAAATATCTTAGCTAGATTTCTACTGATTTCTTTGAATAGATTCTCTATTCATTAAACTTACTTGAGACTACTTTTGACTCTAACATACAAAAGCCTTAATGTTTGAAAGTGTTTGTTTTAATTAAAACTTTACATCATCATTTTATTGAAGAATCAGTTATTAACTTATGTTGCAACTAACAAGTTAATAATGAAAATGTTTGTCATTTTACTAAATTTCTCAAATTTCTTGATTATTTTCAAAATTAATTGAAATTCATAAGCACTGTATTTTATAAGAAACATGTTTAAAAAAAGAAAGTATTTCATACACATATCAGGCATATAGTGATTTCTAGCAATGAAATTAAAATTTCAGAAGAATAATTTTAAATATTCTCAGTATGTAGGACATGGTTTTATAGGAAACCAGCAGTGACATTTGTTAAATATTACAAATATGGATTAGTCTCTATTAGAAAAGCAATTCTAAAACTGTGGAAGGAAATTTATTACAAGCTGGTAATATGTAGAGATCAAGGAAATACATAATGAGGTAGATAAGCATGATCTGACAGAACAAGAATTTGCAAAATAATAATTACGAGAGCAGTAATTTCACAAAAAATTCACACGTAGTCTGGCAAACATGCAAAAAAGTATGCCACCTTTACAAAAGATATAAGGCAATAATCACTGTACATAATGCGCTTATTTCATTGCATAATGAGAATAGATATTTATCAAAAAATGGTATCTAATGTAGACAAATTTTTTGATAAATATGTGGTCAGCATTTGAATTTATTTTAACTAAAAACTATTGTAATTATCAATAACTAAAAGAAATTTTGTTGCTATGCAACTGTGTGTGGGAACCTGTTTCTATTGTGGTTCACTTTTGATATCAATATCATTCTATAATTTGTTATTCAACAAAGAAATATTTAAATGCAATATCAAAATAAAAAAAAAAATTCTTAAATTTAGGATATGCACATTTCAATTTTGAAAAACCAATATACATTCAATACATTACACAATTAGACATAAACATCTATTTCTTTCAATGATTCATCAAATTTTAAAATATATTAAACTTTCTAACTAATAACAGAGAGTAAAATATAAAAAGAACTAAAATATTTTTGATGTAATTTCTTTGTTGCTATCAGACAAACAACTTCCTTATTGTTGATGTTTTTGTTTTTGACTACCATCTAAACTAGTGAAAATATTTGTACCTTATCATTCACTATGTACTACTGGCATTTGTGTTATCAAATGTCAAATAGAAGAAATATCTAAGAAGGAACAATATTGTTCAAACTTGAATATGCAACCATAAAATTACTAACTCAGCATTTTATTAGTAAGCCACCATTATATTCATGCAACATATATGTAGAGGTTAAAATCAATAAACCAAAGGCTTTGATATAATGTACTGATATCTCAAATTTGAAATGCTATAAACTTTATAAAAATACACTCAAACCTCACTACATGAATGATATCACTGTTGCCAACAATGAAACAATTTCAAGAAATACTGAATAGGTAATGACACATTTTCATCTGCTTACTTTCCCATTTAATTCCTCTGTGAAAGCCAGAAGCATGATATGCCAATATTATAGCTTTCAGGCATTGTTTTCATCCAACATATTGATCCAATAGAAATGACTTTCAATCAGCTAAAGGGTTAGTAGTTGTAAATTTCTTTGTTGTTCAGTTTAATCAGTCTACCTACTGAATTTTAGATTTATACATCTATTGATTGCACAGTACTTGAGAAAGTCTAGCAATAGCTGTCACTGAATTTTCTTTGTTTAGCAAGTTATCTAATAAATTTGCATACTGTTTACGATTAATTCATTGAAAAATTGTGATAATTTAACATACGCTATAATTTAGTCAATCGCTGGTCAACTTTGACCATTCTTAATTAATGTCATTCTTCTGATTGAAGTTTTGATAGAAACCAGTATAAATGTTCACAAAAGAAGGATGTATTGATTTCTGAGAAATTCTTTTCTTCAATATGAAGAAAGAAATAGAAAATACATGTTGGCGACATTTTTAGCTATTAATCAATTGTATTGTCCTATAATAATAATAATAATAATAATAATAATAATAATAATAATAATAATAATAATAATAATAATAATAACTATAATAATAATAATGGCTTATTTTATTCTATTTTTATATCGATATTTATTTCTCTTATCATAGCTCCATGAAAACAAGGAATTAGAACAAAACTCATTAAAATGGAAATTGACACAAACCATCACAATAGTGCATTTCAGGTGCTTGGCAAAATAGACAAAAACTGTCAGAATGTTTAGTGCAGGAATGTAGCAAGGTGGCACAAAAAGAATACAACTGAAAATGAGATAGAGTAAGAACAAACGACATGGGAAAGTTAATAAAAACTTGGATTCAAAATACATAAAAATTAGTAACATGATCAACCTTAAGCTATTTTTGAAAATGGTTATTGTAAGATCCTATGGATGGAATTTCCCAGTATGAGCTGATTATGTGATGGGATAAGATCTGGAATTCAAGATAACTGGTGGTTGTTTGTACTGACAAAAATTAATCCATCTGAAAGCTTGTAGGTGAGATCAGGATGTTGATTTGCCTTGAGGTGTCAGAGAATTTATAGACTTTTATAATCATATATTGCCAAATGTTACATTCTTTTATTCCTCATGACAAATCAGCTGGCTGAACTTCTGTACAAAGACTCCAATAGATCTAGTAAAAATGGCATGAAGATCAAACAAGAGATAAAAGAATCAAATTATATAAGTCTAAATTATTCGATATTCTATAGTAGTAGATTAAAAAAAGAAAGGAGAATATCTTTTTACCAATTTGTCTTATTTCTTTCAGTCATTGGACTACAGCTATGCTCGAGAGGTTTAGTTAGACAAACCAGTCCCAGAACTTACATTTTGTAAAGTCTGCTGGTACTTATCCTATTGGTTCCTTTTACTGAACCACTAAGCTATGGGGACCTAAGAAAAAGAACACTGGATGTCAAGTGGTGGGGTAACAAACATGAACGTAAAGATACACTCATGCCATGCAAATATAAATATATACATACATATATATATATATATATATATATATATATATATATATATATATAGAAAGAGAGAGAGAGAGAGAGAGAGAGAGAGAGAGAGAGAGAGAGAGAGAGAGAAAGATAATAATGGAGATAAATGCAGTTAAGCTTGATATAAATATATGATGAAAGGCAAAGTCAGTTTCAGCAGAATTTTAAAATAATAATGATAAAGATGATAATGATTTCTCTGCATCGATATAAGAACTACACAGTAAAATTATATTACAGCAATTGGATAGTATTTATTTTATTGCTCCTGAAAAAATGGAAAATAGCACCCGCTACACTCTCAGGGTGGTTGGCATTAGGAAGGGCACCCTGCTGAAGAAAAATTGCCAGATCAGATTGGAACCTGGTACAGCCACTGGCTTTCGAGACCTCAGTCAAACCGTCCAACTCATGCCAGCATGGAAAACGGACGTTAAACGATGATGATGATGATGATGTAGCCTATTAAGATTTGAACTCAGGATTGAAAGTAAACATTAAAATGCATATACATTTCGATCAACATTGTACCATTTCTTATATTCAGTGGCTACTTCAATAATGAAAGGATGTTAATGGGATTTGCATAATACATTGATCCTGACTCCTTTATCATAATAAAAACGATGTCATTGCTTTGTTTTGTTTGTGGTTTGTATAATCCTCTTTCAAATATTTAATTTAATTAATAAATAGCAAAATTCATAGAATATTCCAGGGAATATTTAATCCATTTATATGATGATTCAGGAAAGATTCAGGAAAAACATTATATATAATGTCCAGTAATGTAGCATTTACTGAAAGGGAATATCAGTGAAGCTAATTTAACTGAGCATACCTGCTTCCAAAGTTGTGATCTTGAGCATATATCAGAAATCAATATTATTGAACTTTCATTTACTTTTGGGTACTTATGAAACTCATCACAAACGTTTTTAACAGAGGCAATTATAATTGTCCTAGAATGTTGTAGCTTTAGTGTATCATTACTATACATCTAACATGCTGACCAATCAACTTTCTTTTTATTTCATATTGAAGAAGAACAAATGCAAGCAATATTCTTTTATCCTTTTATTTGTTTCAATCATTTGACTGCAGTTAGGCTGGAGCACTGCCTTTAGTTGAACACATCGACCCCAGGACTTATTCTTTGTAAACCTAATACATATTTTATTGGTTGCTTTTGCCAAATCACTAAGTTATGAGGAGGTAAGCTCACCAATATTGGTTGTCAAGCGATCGTGGTGGGGACAAACACAGACACACAAACATTTACATGTATATACATGCTGTGCATTTATAGTGAAAAATATTGTATGTGGTGATTAACGATATAAAGTCTATTTCTCAGCATATTGGCATAGAATTTTTTTTCTTTTGCCTTTATTTATAATTATATATATATATATAAATGCGACGGGCTTATTTCAGTTTCCATCTACCAAATCCACTCACAAGGCTGTGGTCATCCCAAGGCTATAGTAGAAGACACTTGCCCAAGGTGCCATGCAGTGGGACTGAACCCAGAACCATGTGGTTTGTTAGCAAGCTGCTTACCACACAGTCACTTCTGTGCCTTTTGTCACTTGTGTGTGCCTTTTCTTGCACTTGTGTGAATATATTGCTTGTATTTGTTCTTTCTTTTTATTGCTTGTATCAACTTACAGTCTGAAGTGGTGTCATGTAGTGAGTCAAGGAAATGCTATTTTGTTGTCATGGATTAACACAGTTGTGCTTGGGCAAACTGGCAACGACCACGCTTGAATGTTGTTTTCCACATGCCACCAGCACATGCGCTGCTAAGGCGATGCTGGCAATGATCACGCTCGAATGGTGCTTTTTATGTGCCACCAGCATGGGAGCCAATCCATGGCTCTGGAAACGATCATGCTCGAATGTGTGATGATGATGAAACTGAGGAGAAGAGGAAGGAGGCCATGACTAGGGCCCTGTACACCTTCACTTTGGAGGACTTCCATAAGGCATTCATAAAGTGGCTGGAGCATTACAACAAGAGCATTGAACTCAGAGTATCCTACTTTGAAGGAGATTTAAAGTTTTGTACTTCTTTGAAGTTAATAAATGTCTCTTCTGAAAAAAAATCTTAAAATTTCTGGAATGCACTTTGTGATATGCTCATCATATGATAACCATTACTATAAATGCTGACTTTACAAGTTAAAAGGAAATAAAATTATAGGGAAGAAAACATTGGCTATATTAGTCATAGATATATTGAAAGACTAAGGATTTAGTTAGAATGCATTTGATTACAAGTCTGCTCTTTTAGGCCTAATCTCAGATCAAAGAATAACTTATTAAAGTAGCTAAGGCCAACCAACAAGTATTTTCTCAACAACACATTCTAACTCCTGTCCCTTAGATGTGCCATCTCCTCCCCTTACCTTTTCCACTTATTCAACAGTGGCTTCTGTTCCTCAGAGCTTCTTGAATTGATGTCACCTCTGCTGAAGGCCTCCGTATTGTTCCCCACTCCCAGTCCTCACCAGTTTGCATATCAAGTTGCATGAGCCCACTTTTCTTGAAATTTTTCAGGAGCACATCCTTGGATCTTATCTCTAAATAATCTAATGTTTTTTATCACATACATGTCTCTACTGAGCCACAATATACCCCAAGTTCTGTAAATAAATGTAATTTTTATATGCATTTATTTATCAATTTCATTTCATTTAATGGTGTATATTTTCTTATTGAAAATATGCTCAAAATACTTGCTAAATTTGATTTAGGAATACAACAATCCACCACAGAATGATGCAAATATTCCAGTTGATAAAGGTGGTCTCTTCTTACTGATTCCATTTTTCTGACATCCAGGACCACACATTCAAATATGTAACATGAAATCAAGCTTTTGTTGCCCAGCAGAAGCAGTAGTGTCTTAATTAAATCATGTCCCATCAACTTCATGACTTATTCCCTATTCACAGGTTCACTTGGCCACATCAAAATGGAATATTTCTACAACTGGAATGCAATAATATTAAATCTCTTCTTGCTATGTTAGTTGGGAGGTTTCATATTTTGTATTTTGTATATTGTATACCTAACTGAAAATATTTATTGAACATCAGTTGCAACTTCAAAGATACCTTTAATTCACTTATCAAAATAATGATGCCAGTATAGAATGTCTGTGTCTAGTTTACCATTTGAATAGAAACAGTCTTTTGAAAAAGACAGAAAAATACTGCAAAAATATGTAATGAACTCATAATTTTGTGGATCAATTAAAAGGCATATAATCAATGGCTGAAAGAAATTGTAATTCCAAAACTGCGATTTTCAAATGAAAGACCTTTAGTAATTTTGGCTTGTATACTATTAAGAGGAAGTAATGTTTAACTTCCTTGCTTTGCTGCCACCAGTATTTATTCATTACTCCTAATAATATATTTTCTGGAATCTTTTTTCTCTAAATTTCTTTCTATATTTTCTTTATTTCTTTCCTTGTACATTCAAAAGCCAAGACAAAAATAGTGAATGAAGGAAAAAAAGCTTGTGTTTGTCATGATTGTAGCTCATTTTGGTTGACTCTTGAGTATGGAATAATGTTAAAGATTTACCTGAGAAGTACAGAAATAAATGCAGTAGGAGAAGCTATTGTGGTAACATTAAAAAGAGCCTCTATATGGGAAGAAGGTCAAATATTCAACATGGAAAGAGAAATAAATTAAACTTATTCAAAGATTTGCCGGATGTCACAGGCACGATTTTCCTGCAGTCATGTGTAGATGTTAACTTTTCTTCATTCAATTTTGTCACATCTACCTTTCTTGCAATTTTTCTGACTTCGATACAGCAGGAAAAAAAGGTAGAAGAGAATATTTGATAACAAAAAATAATTCAATGAAAATGAAATAAAATAACTAAAATTACAGAAAATTGTTTCTTCTGTTAGCATATGTTGGAATGAAGTAAAATTCCTACATACTAAGAGCCTTTACATACTTATAGTCACATGCATCTGTCTGTCGAATTATACATACATACAAACATACATACAAATATGTATATATGTATGTATATATATATGTATATATATATATATATATATATATATATATATATATATATATATATATATATATATATACAGACACATATATGTATGTAAGGATATAAGTATATATACATGTGTACATGTATATGTGTGTGTGTCTGTACATGTCTGTGTATATATATGTGTATATATATATATATATATATATATATATACACTTATATATGTATATGTTCATATATGTATGTATATATATATATATATATATATATATATATATATATATACACATACATATATATGTATATGTTCATACATGTATGTATATATATGTATATACATGAATATATGATGAATATATGCAAACATTTGTATGTGTATTTATACATATATACATACCTATACTTATATACGCCTATACATATATATATATATATGTTTGTATTATAGGTGACAACTTTCATTACATATAAACATGTAAAAGAATGTGTGTGTTTAAATGTATAAAGAAATTGTTCCAATGCGTAGGTATATCAATGTTCCTAAATTCTTGAAAAGTTTAATTCATAATTTTATTTATACAAAAGAAAGTTCTGATTTGAAATATGCCTTATATTTGACATCATTATATGAGTGCATAAGTATGTAAGCATATTTATCTATCTGTCTAACTAGCTAGCTTGCTACCTGTCTATCTCTCTCTCTCTCTCTCTCTCTCTCTCTGATATATGTATATATATATATATATATATATATATATATATATATATATATATATATATATATATATATATATATATATATATATATATATATATATATATATATATATATATATATATATATATGTATGTATGTATGTATTATACATATATACATACATACATATTTATATACATAAATGTATATGTATGTATTATATATATATATATATAAATATATATATACATGTATATATACACACATACATACAGATAAATAGATACATACTATATATCATTTATCACATTCTATGACTGTACATATGTATAATATATTTGATAAATGTGTATGTATACACACACATATATATATACTTCTAAATATACATATATATATATATATATATATATATATATATATATATGGCTGTGTATGTGTATTTGTTTGTATGTGTGACTAGCATAATCGTGAAAATACTTGTGGTGACAAGTAAGCACTACATTATGTGCCTGTACATTAAGCAAGTATTCACATGATAACTTTTACAAGCATGCTTTAAATAGAGTTTTATTATTTTATATTTTAGCTTATATTTAAATTTCAAATCTTGCAATAGGAAATGTATCAACTATATACTTCTGCACATATAATCATATGTACAAGAATGAAATGCTAATACACAGAAACACCTCCCTCACTATTTTTAAGATTGACTGTCAGTGACATTCTTGAAATATTTTCACAATGGTAAAGATAGAAGTTGGTAGGCAGGTAGCTATGATGTAGGAAGAAATGTAATGTGTGAAGGAAACAATAATAATGATGATGATGATAATAACAATAATAATAATAATAATAATAATAATAATAATATTGTAAAAAAGGGAAAAATTGAATTGAGAAGAGAATAGTGGGGGTGGAAAAGGTGTGAAAGAAGAGAAGGGGAATAGTAAGAGAGGATATGTGGAAGAAGAAGAAAAAGAAGAAAAGCAAAAGCAAGTTGTCTACACTTTTCGAATACTTTATGCTGTGCAAAATACAGTTTGTGTATAACAAACAGCTTCTTGCGACTTCTAATTTTGGTGCAGCTGATGTTTGACTTCAAATTTAATTTGGGAGATTTGAGAAGTAAGAGATTCCTTAAGACCAGCAGGCAGCCGCTGGTATTTGATTAGTAATATGAAAGGGGAATGTAGGGGAAGATTTTTAATCCTTTTTTTGAAGGAAAGATCAAAAGAAGTCAATCAAGACTACATTATGGAGAGAGTGCTTTAAGAGTCTGTTGGCTATATACTATCACCTCTCTTTGATTTAATCATGTTGACCCAAATAATTCACTTTGATACTTTCATTTCACTCTCCATAACCAAGAAGAAAATGTAAAGTAAAAAGACAAACACCTTCAGATAAAGAGAAAATAAACAAGGAAGTAGTGTTAATGATAATGAAAATGACAACATGATTATGATGGTGATGGTAGTTGTAGAGATGATGCAGACAGTGGTTCTATAAAGATGAAAGAAGCTCTAGATTGTCCGCACAAATAATTTTTTATGCTATAAGTGCAAATACGGATTGTGACAGGAAAATTTCTACATTGAATCTCATTTCTTCATTATCAAAAATATTTCAACAAATTTCTACACTTAGAAATATTTTGAAACAAGCCTTGCCCTTAATTGACAAGGAGGTATTTTTGCCTTTCAATAAAACTGTCTTGATACAACAACTAATCTCTTCCACAAGAATTTAAAACAACAAAATTTAAAACATTTATTAAACAATAATGAAAACAAACATGTGGTGTATATAAGTCTGTGTTATTAAGAAGCTCAGGCCAACCAATACTTAGTGAATGAATTTGGTTGAAGGAAGCTATGTAGAAGCCCTTTATATTTGTATATGTA
This sequence comes from Octopus bimaculoides, assembly GCF_046866305.1. Lineage (NCBI taxonomy): Eukaryota > Metazoa > Mollusca > Cephalopoda > Octopoda > Octopodidae > Octopus > Octopus bimaculoides. Next base: position 38,727,861 of record NC_142928.1, read on the forward strand.
TATACATGTATTTCTGTCTGCCTTTGTGTTTCTGTTTGTCCCAGTGTTGACTCGTTTAGGTCCCCATAACTTAGCAGTTAAGCAAAAGAACCCAACAGAATACAAACCACACTTTAAAAATAAGTACTAAGGTAGATTCGTCTATCTATACATATACATATATATATTTACACACACACACACATACATACACACACACATATTTATACACACACACACACATATATATATATATATATATATAAGTTAAAAGACATATTCACAATAAGTTTCCACCCATGCCAGCATGGAAGACAAACATTAAATGATGATGAAGATGATCACACACACACACACACACACACACACACACAAATACATTTTTGTGTGAGTGTGTGTGTGTGTATATATATATATATATATATATATATATATATATATAATACAAAGAATATATATACATGTATACACACATATATGTACATACTTACATCTACATGTGTATATACATGCATATCAGGGTACAGGACGTTAGAACAATAAACTACAGACAACGGAACGAACACATAGGAAAACGGAAAGCCCCTTCGAATATCCCTTCATCAGCTGTCTCTATTCTATCTAGACGTTTCGAAGACAAGACAGAACGTACTCTAGAATAGTCTCTTCTGGCCTCTACTTCACTGCTCCTGTCCCTTCCTCCTTGTTCCACTTCCTCCCTGCTCTCGTGTGACCTGTGGTCAACTTTCTTTTCACTCCAGCCGCTGTGAAGGCAAGACGAACTACTAGCGTTCTACCTCAGATTTGCGTTTGGCCGTACGGCTTTTGAATGTTGTTTTCACTGTCCATTTTTTCCTGTCTTGGTTTGTGTTTGCCACCTTGGAATCCTCTGTGTAGTGGGTTGATCCACTACTCAGGAAGAGACTATTCTAGAGTACGTTCTGTCTTGTCTTCGAAACGTCTAGATAGAATAGAGACAGCTGATGAAGGGATATTCCAAGGGCTTTCCGTTTTCCTATGTGTTCGTTCCGTTGTCTGTAGTTTATTGTTCTAACGTCCTGTACCCTGATATGCATGTATATACACATGTAGACATAAGTATGTACATATATGTGTGTATACATGTATATATATTCTTTATATTATTACATTATTGAACGCACACGTCCTATTTTGCAAGTAAGTCTATATATATACATATATATATATATATATATATATATATATATATATATATATATATATATCACAAGTTAAAACTAACTTGGCCAAAGATGGCTTAATTCCTGTGATTTGGCTGTTTCAGTGCTTGTAGCACAAGGTTCTTGCTGACCAGTTGTATAAACACAAATGTTTTCTGCAACACAAGTTCATAAAAGAGATCCTCACATGTTAAATAATGCAGCATTCTCTTTTCTAACAGAACATCCACGTTAAGTTGGGGATGTAGATTACTTTTTGGCATTAATACTGCTTCTGTTGCTAGTGATTATCTTTATTGAGACCACTGACTATTTGCAACACCAGTGACTGAAAAGACACTGAGATTCTATACGTTACTGATGGCAGATTCTGCTGCTACATCTAGCTGGATGTCTGCCATTGACAAGGTTAAAGAAGGCCAAAATCATGTCATATGGCAGTTCTGGCAACCACAGCAGATGGTTTTCACTCGGCTGGGACATAAACACGTGTGCTTTTATGCACCACAATCCATAAGAGAGGTTCACAGTATTCTAGGTTCTAACACAACACCCACTTGGTAGTAATACTGCTTCTGTCCCTATTAATTATATATGTGTGTGTGTGTGCATATTCTTATAATTTAGAAAGGTTAGACCAGTCATAAGTTCCTTAAAATTATCTATTAACATCTACCTCACATGCAATCAGCTGTACCTGGCTTTCCCAAGGTTTGGTAAAAACTAAAATGAATTATGCAGTAAAGAATTCTCTGTATTGGGAAAAATTGCTTTAAAGAAAATTGCTGATAATCGTCAGTTTATCCAAGAGTGTTGTTTCAGTCAGAATTGTTGCATCTGAATAATTCAAAAGCTGGTTCAAGTTGAGCTTCATATATTTTCTGAAAAAATTAATTTCTTTCAAAATATTGCCCTACCTAGCATAATTGCTTTAAATTAAATTTTTTATATATAATCAGTAATTTTCTCACTGTTTATTGTAATACTTTCATACATGAAATATTCAGTTTAGAAAATAGCAGAAAATATCACATAGCTAGTGACCTCCTTAACCCTTTAGCTTTCACATTGCTTTGAATTAATAATGCTTTATCCCATAGCTTCATGATGTCGATGACATCCTTGTTTATTTTTACAATATTGTAGTGTATGTGTATGTGTGAGAGGCTACATCAAGCCAGTTTGCAAATAAAATAGGCATAATATTTGGGCCAGATATGGCCTGTTTAAATACTAAAGGATTAAATAATGTTACTCCATATAAAATTTCAGCTATCTAGGAGTGAAGTTGTGGCCTGCAACTAGCTTTGTATATATGACAATTTTTAAGGAACATATGATAAAAACTAATATGGAAAAATTTATTAATTATAAATTACAATTTTGAAAATTTTTAGAATAGTATTGCATTATGCTTTTTGTTCACATATTTTATATATTTCATTAATTATCATTTATAATATACCTGCATATTTATTTATGGTAAAATAATCAATAAACGCAACAGCATGAAGGCTCATGAACACAGAGAAAAGTGTATTGATCATTTATGCTGCTTCAACACAACTTCATTTCTTTTCTTCAACAGCAATGAATGAATTTTCTAATTTTCTTGATGTTCCACTTCTGAATATTACAGCATTAGTATCACAATATAAAGAAAAGGTAATCCAATGAGGTTTGAGAATAAAGGTGTCAAACTAGAACCATTAAAATTGATTTTCTTTAATCAAATAACCTATGTGTGAAGCTGTTTTTTAACAAGAATACTTCTCTGATAATTAATTTGACATAATGAAATTTGACTAATCACTGTACAAGAAAGGCAGCCAGTATAATTAATGCTACCTTATATTGGCGATCACTGTACAAAATAAGCAGCTAAAATAGTTGCTGTCAAATTGGCTAATTGATAATAAAGAATGTAATCTTGGAATTAGGCGGTCATTGCAAGGTGTTAGTGTGTCAGTTACAACAACACTACATTATCATTGTGAAAATTTGTACCAGCTTTCCATTATGCTTAATGTAATATGTGCCATCCTGCAAAACAAAAATGCATCAAATACTTGAGAAGTTTGTTTGCTAACTTCTTAAGTTTTAACTATAGCAAGATAAGCAATATGATATAATTTTCTTATGAGAACTATATAGTAACTCTTGAGAATTGATATGAATGCAATCTTAAAGCTTTTGGCAATGTTTACTAAAAGTAATAAACATTATTCTGCAAGGCTCTGTATGTTAATGTTACACTTTTCCATCTGAATAGTTTGCTTTTATCCTACAATTCAATATTGAATTCTTTTATGGGTGTGCACGTGTTTCAATTATAAACATTAGTCATTTACCAACGGATATTGTAGAGATAGAACAAATTAGTTACTATCAGTTTTAGATGAATAATAAAAATAATAAAAGTAGCATGCAAGTTAGACAAGTGAAAAACTAATGTGATTAAACTATGAAGAAAAGAACAGTTTTAAGTTTACGAATATTATCCTATCATTTAGCATCAAATAATCTTTTGATATAGATGCAAGAACAAATATTGACTGATGGGCAGGAGTTCTATTTACTATGATTTGGTTTTTGAATTCAATTTCAAATTGTAGTTAGCAGTTTGATAGATTAAAGATAAAAATTCAAATTATTAAATTCCTCAAAAACAACTATGGACCCTAGATACTATGGCTGATACTATGTTCGTTTTAAATAATGTAATAATAACAACTTTAAGAATTCAAGACAAATGTAAAAGAGATGTCTGCAATAGAGAATTATGTATAATTCTAACTATATGAGAAATATTCATAGATGCCTTTGAGTGGTTAAGAACCAGTACGAAGAAAATAATAGGGAACTATGCTTTGTGGTTATAGAACCTACATGCAGAGTAAATATAACATACTACTTATTACATTTGAGGTGTATGAAATTTATATTCAAATTCTCAATTCAAAATGTACAATTTACATTATATTAAAATAAATATCCAATAACAAATAACGTGTTATTCAATATATAATAAAAATCTCTTCAAAGAGGTCAGAATATTGGTTTCTGTTCAATATTAGAAAGGGTTAATATCCATTGGTTCCGACGGAGCAGTGTATTCACCTTGGAACCATATTCAGAATAGAATGCAATTTGTTCAAACAAATTTGCTTGAAGTATAGTTCTCATGATCAAGTTCACTCCAGAAATTTCAAATATAAAATCAGTTTGAGTTAAAACCACCCTACCACTTCAGAATTGGAGAAACCACAACATCAGTAATATATAACAAACTAGAAAGTTGTACTGTCAAAACTGAAATAGATACATCAATATTCAAAATTATAAGGTAAAATTACAAGTGGATTTTGTTTTTCAATTTTAGTTTATTTGGTGGTTAAAAGTCATATTTTCAAGCTATGAGTAACTGGATTTATTTCATCATTTACTATAGCAAAATTAAAGTAATCATACAATTTCAACTTCATTAATATATCAGGTTTGTCTGTATTAAAGTGAAAGTTTCTACTGGGAATATTTTATGTACTGTTTCATTCAATTTTAATTATTTTATACCTAGATTTTCTCATGATGGATTGTGATTAAACATCAGTAGATGATTTGGGTATTTTCCATAACTGGATCAACATCTTCCCAGATGTGTTTTATAGATAACTTACTTGAAAAAGACAATCAATAATCTCAGAACAAGTTATTTAGCATATAGACAATGGTTACACATCTTCTGTTTATTTTGGTATCAAATAAATTCTCTTTTAACAATATTTGGTTGGATTGACAAAACAGAATAGCACAGAATTTGAAGTACTACACCATACAGTTAGCAATTTTGATTCCCATCTGCTTGACACCATCCCTGATTCTATGATACAAATTCAACCTTTCTTTTTTAAGTGTTTGTACTTAAATTAAAACCTTCCAATCTAATTTTATGTGAGAATTGTTTTAAGATATTGTTACTAACTTCAAATTAATGTAGCAATAAATTTAAAAAAATTAAATATTTGTTAAATCCTGCAGATTTTTCATTATCATCATCATCATCGTCGTCATTTAACGTCTGCTTTCCATGCTGGCATGGGTTGGATGGTTTGACTAAAGGCTAGCAAGCCAGAAGGCTGCACCAGGCTCCAATCTGATCTGGCAAAGTTTCTACAGCTGGATGCCCTTCCTAACGCCAACCACTCTGAGAGTGTAGTGGGTGCATTTTATGTGCCACAGGCACAAGGGCCAGTCAGATGGTACTGGCATTAATCATGCTCAAGTGGTGCTTTTTACGTGCCAAAGGTTGTGCTGCACCAGCTCATCCCAGATCTTCCTGAGTCTACCTCTTCCACAGGTTCCATCTACTGCTAGGGTGTAACATGTTTTCATCCATATGCAACACATGACCATACCAGCACAGTTGTCTCTCTTGCACACCACATCTGATGTTTCCTATGTTCAACTTTTCTCTCAGGGTGCTTACAGACGGTCATGTATGCACACTGACATTGCACATCTAGTGGAGCATATTAGCTTCATTTCTTGCCAGCTTATGCATGTCCTCAGCAGTCACGGCCCGTGTTTCACTGCCATGTAGCATCGCTGTTTGCACACATGTGTCATACACTCTACCTTTTATCCTGAGCAAGAGGCCCTTTGTCTCCAGCAGAGGTAGGAACTCTCTGAACTTTGCCAAGGCTATTCTTATTCTAGCAGCTACACTCTTAGAGCTGCATAGGCAATATATTTCTTTAGAAATGCACTCACACAAGGATTAAAAATGAACCTTCTGAATCTAAAATATTTCAAATGATATTAACGTCAGATAATTTTTATATAACTACTTATCAACAATGTGAAACTTATTCTAATGTGGTATATTGTTTGTAAAGCTAAGAACACAATTTACAACACAAGAAATTCACTTAAAATTATATATACCATAAACAATAGAAACCAAAAACAATATAAACTAGAAAATAATAAAACCAAAGTCAAAACTGATAAAATTCGAAAGTATAAGTTTCACATATTTGCCTCATGTTTGTCTACAAAATTTGTGCTTTTTCCTTTCTTGCAGCTAAAAAAGAATTTGGAACAATGCAGAATAAAGTATCGGCACAGAAATTTAAAGCGATATCTGATGCACATTTGAATTCACACACTGTGAGCCTCTACTCAAATACCATGCCCACTTGGCCATCCTAATTCTCTATAAGTGATATTAGGTAAAACTCAACTCAACAATTTACAGTTAACAGAGTAAGATGCATTGGAGTTCGTAAAAGACATTTTTATAATTGCAGCTAACTTGTGCAAACACAGGCTAAATGCATTTGAAAATAAAATGAATTACATGAAATATGACAATGTTTATAATAAAGATGATGATGATGATATTGGTGTATTTATGCAAAACATTCAGCATAAACATATACAGAAGCATCAAAAGATCATCTAGTTTTTCTTGTGTGAATTAATACTTTTAGTTGTTTACTACTGAAATTCAAATTTATAAAAATTGTAATGTTTTAAAGGTCACCAACAAACAAGATGATTGTGGATTTATCTTCTGGAATATTTTGCTCAATTTTTTTCTCAGATAAAAACAATTTTGAATAGTAAATAATGTGCAGCAAACCGCTAATGAGTTTAAACTATGTAACAAGTCATTCATTCAAATGTTTGAGTGACCTTTCTACCAAGGTCAAAAAAATTGCAAATAACTTACCTGATGTAACAACTACAAACAGTAAAATATTGTACAAAGTATATGATAAATCTTATCCTGTGAATAGGTATTGCAATTAGGTACCATGAATCTTGGATCTAAAATCTGTCTTCACAGTGGAATACAAGTATAAATGAAGAAGTACAGAGTTGTGATTAACAGCAAGTATTTAAGTGGAATACTAAAGTGACAGAATACTATACTAATCAGTTCTGATCAACAAAAGTATCAATTGTCATGAATGACTTATTTTTATATTTTCATGAATGACTTATTTAGTTATTTATTTTCTATTGAATTTTGTGAACAGTAGCAATATTGGATACTGTTTCCAATTGTTTGATCACTGCATTTCTAATGGCAAGAGTGCCAAGTTAGCATCTCTTCAAAACATGCCAAATGAATTTCAAAAGGTGTTTGTGTTTGAAGGCAATAGGTTATTGATTTTATCAATAATGTTTACATCATTCACAGATGAATATCACAAAAGTGTATACACCTGGGTACACATATGTGCATACAGAATGGGCTTCCACACAAATTCTTCTCAAAAGTATTGGTAATTTCTGGTAACAATTATTATTATTGTTGTTATTATTTTGATGAAAACTCTCAACTTATTTTGGTAGGTATGATGGAAAGTGTCAGCTGTCCACAGCCAGTAGACTAAGGTGACAATTGTTTACTGATCATGTTTCAAGAACTCTGCAGAGAACTCTTGTAGTTCCAAGCATACTGACTTTAGTAGGCATTCTATATTTAAGCAATGATGATTTTTGTAGGTGTTGTACTACTACTACTACTACTACTACTACTACTACTACTACTACTACTACTACTACTACTAAGGCACTTTCCCAAGCACTACCAAACAATTACTTTTTAGAGAAGACAATAAGTTAGAAGACACCTGCCCAAGTTCCACAACCAACACCATCTGATTGCAAAGCAAACACACATAGAATTAAATATCCTCTAAGAGGTATAAGAAATTAGTAACAGTAGAAATAAATTCAGATCTGTAGAATGAACATTATCTATTCTACAATATTTTTATTTATGTATATTTTATAAATAAAATTTTACAATTGTAAATAAAAATGTGAGGAAACATGTTATGTAACATTTACAAAATTTATTCATAAAAAATATTACAATCTGTTTTACAAACTCAGAAAAAGGACGTATGTGGGACAAAAATGAAACTGTTAGAATAGAAACAGTGGATCAATAAATACTGGGAAAATATGCTATGAAACAACGTCTCTCTAAAGAATTTATGATGTTGAATCATTGACAAAACTGTTTTGCCAATGTGAGGGAATTAAACGTTGGTACCAGATTATTTTACCAGTTTCTGCCTAGTGTGTTACTTTACTGGTTTTTGTTCTTCTAACTGACAATCAGAGCAAAGTACATAATATTATTATGATATCAATGTAAAATTGTGTGATCTTCCCTGCCAAAACTTAATAATTATTCATTGTCTCTTAGACTTATTGTCAAAGTAAGATTATCATCAGCAGCATGGAGGTGAAAGAGAAAGAATGAGTAAATCATGTCAATGTCATTATGCTTCTGGAAAAGCCTAAATAATTAAGGAAAGGAATCTGTTGTTCTTTGTTAATGATATTAACATCCCTTTAAAAAAAGAAACTAATGATATAAAAGGAACATTTAATTTGCTTCAAACATTTTAACATTGTAATGTAATTATGTCAGGTTTTAAAAATGAAATGCCTTTGACAAATGCATGATATTTCTTATTGTTTTATTCAATTTAGGGTTATTGAAGTGTATAAACAAATTTGTGTTAAGCAGATATTTTATATCCAGCATTTAATTTTCAATAGAACTGCTGACTAAGAACTTTACATTGATATAGAAATAAAAATAAAAAAACATTTAGTCAAGGAAACTTCAAACAAGCTTCCTGTTTCATAAGATTTTTAGCAAAGTCGATTGGTTTTAAAGTACACTGTATCTAGAAACGAAATACTTTTATTCTTATATCATTTACCAGATTGAAATCAAGATTTTGAAATTTGTGACATACCAGGAGGATAATTTTCCTTAGTGTAATATTATGTATGAATGATTTATAGTCTCAAAGTCTACAATATATCCAGAACAAATTTGTGAAGCATATACAAGCTCCGAATGGCAGTTACAAGATATTTCAGAAATGACTGGGGTTGTCCAACAAGAACTGCAATAAAGAAGTTGCTTTACTTCAAAGCAATATATATTTCATGCTACTGTAAAGAATAAAGAAGACAGAGACAAAAGAGAATGAGAAATTCTGAAGATATATATATATCTTATATCAACGAAATAATAGCTGCATGTAATATAAATAATATGAATGTAACATATTAAACTGAAGAAGGGTGTAATAAGAAAATTTATTTTGGGGAACATGTCTACATTTATTGATCCATAGCTAAAATCATCCTTTAAGTAGTAGAGAACAAAAATGAATAATATTTTACAGAGTTTACAAAGAAACTTTATGGAAACTAAAACTTCTCAAACAGAATTTGAATATCAGTACCTAAAAATCTACTGGAAGACAACAGTCTCATCATCATATGTGCTAGTTGCTATAAGAGCCAGTCTGTCACTATTTTTATGACATGGTATTAAATAAGATTTGATATTCTCCCTCTTCTTCAAATTTAAGTTGAAGTATCCATTAAGTTGAGAATTATAGCTCCATTTCTATTCTGACTTTTGGATTTTAATACTGCTCAAGAAGTCAATATTTTTTATAGTATAGCAAATTTTCCAGTGTTTCAAAGACTGACATTCTAATGTCCACTAATTTCAAGATATTTTGATCGCTAATGCTGAGATTTTTTTCTTTTTTGTTACTTTAGATAATTTTAATGCTCATTTTAAATTCTCCATGCCAAAAACAGAAAAATCATTAAGTGATTATACTGGTTCAAAATTTCAAAAGACAAATATATTATGTTGCTATAAAGCATAATAATGTCACCAAAAGTTATGCTATAAAATTCAAACTCAGAGTGAGATTCAAACAGAAACAACAATAACACAATGGTAGTACATTACTGTACAGTTATATATACTTGTATAAGTCTATATGTTATTATCTTTCATATGAAAGATAATAACAAAATTGCAGTAGAAAATGAAAATTGGCAACACAAAGAAAATTATTGCAACTATAAAATAACAAGATAATAGACGAAATTATGTTGGCAAATTTGGTTGATTAGATCAATGCAATCAAGATACTTAAACAATATGAAATAGTCTATAAATGAAGCATACCTAATTTGCCTAATCAGGTAAATCAACCATAATATTGTTCTCATGATCCATAAAACTAAACTATCAAATAGTTTGTGCTTTTTATATAGTAAGCACCGTTTAAAATCAACTTTCTGTTAAAGTGGAAACTAGTAAGTTTAAATATATATGATTTTTCTATGGATGCAATACCATAGAAATAGTAGAAGGTTCTCAGAGCAGCTTCCCTGCATCTATTGCCTCGCGCCTAAATTTACACTGCACATATAATGTAAATTTCTTCCAGAACTAACTTTCTGCACTGCATCATACACACATACATGTCAAGTGCAAAAGCACCTCCAGTCACTTCAAATGAAAATGGCCATCTTTTCATGACCCCACCAGACAATGTTCCAAATTTTGCCCCATTCTTCATAACACTTTTTCAATCTTTCTCCCTCCCCTCTCTCTAAGGATATAATCTGAACTTTGTAAATATGTTATAGTGTTCTGCAATCTCAACAACAATATTCTTACCATCCATCAAATTATTGCCTTCACTTCTACTGTTGTCTCAAAAGTGATAGACGCAATCATTAACCATTTTCTTCACTGTCTTGTATCTTTCTCCCTCCCTAATAATAACTAGTAAAGCTATTGCAAAATCAGCTACTGGAAACCTACTCACCAATGTTAGTCACCAGATGACTTAAAAACTTGAGAAATCTAATGTCAGTAGTATTGTTATTCTTAATGTAAGCAAAGCTTTCAGTCATGAATGGTTTACAAATCTCCCGACGAAACTGCCCACATTTCTCATCTCTCATCTCTTTAAACATTATCTTTTCATTAAATAGCACTGACATACATTCTATAAAGTTCCAACATCTTTGAAGGCTCAGTTATGTCTCTCATTCTCTTCATCTTATAACTTAACTATCTACTTGCCATCATCCCCAAGAATGTCCACTCTTGTATACAGATATTACCTTAATTTCCACTGATCTTCTTCACCTAAGCATCCTCTGCATGAATTCTAGACATTTCATTCCAAATTTTCACTAACCGATGAACAGAGACCTCAAATGCAAAGCAGTTTTGGTCATGGCCAATATTGTCTGGAAAATATTACTCTGCCTCTAAACACCCAAACATGAACAACACTAAACATTTAAGATCACTTTAAATATTTGGCCTTGACATCACTGAGTATCTTTTCAGGTAAATGTGCATCTCTTACATAGATAAAATTTTAAAATTTCACTACAGTTTTTAGAATCAGAAAATATTTCAACTACCAACAATTATCTCAACAACACTCAGGTACTGCAGCTAGATGAGTTGTTCCCTCTTGCTATTTTCTGATCACTACTATAATGACCTCAGTTCTCTGGAGCCAACTTTCTCTCCTACCTCCACTCAGATGTTCCTATTTCATTCATTTCTCCTTCTCTTGTCTCCTATATTGAGTTCAGCTTCAAGCTTCCACAGTAACCAATATCACTCCCCCTACAACGCTGTCCTCAAGGTTGTTTTCTTTGAAAATATTCTTTTTCCAGCCATCAGCTTGCAAATGTTTGAGAGGAATGTTAAATGTGTCCTTCTCACCAACTGCTTCATCTAGATGAAACAAATACAAACAGTTGTACAAATATTCTGAATTAAAGTAATCCACTTTCCTATATTATAAATGTATCATGGGGGTTGCCAGTACCATGTGACTAGCCCCTCGTGCCAGTGGCACGTAAAAGCACCCACTACACTCTCGGAGTGGTTGACGTTAGGAAGGGCATCCAGCTGTAGAAACTCTGCCAGATCAGATTGGAGGCTGGTGCAGCCTTCTGGCTTGCCAGTCCTCAGTCAAATCGTCCAACCCATGCTAGCATGGAAAGCGGACGTTAAACGATGATGATGATGTATCTATCATCGAAAACCATTTAATTAGGTCAAAATATTTGCATATCAATTGTAACTTCATTATAAAATGGCACACTGATGTTTCGTATGAAACTTAATTTAAGTATCTGCCCTTGAAACTGAACTTTGTTATAAAAATAAGCATCTAAATAGGTAAATGAATGCATAAAATCTAGTACGACAACTACAGAACAGATATCTAGGTGATTGTCTGGTATATGCTTTTGGTAAGACATGTAACTTTCTCAAGCCATATTTTCAGTTTATTGAAAATTTCAGACAACTTGACATTCAGTAGAATTCTCTATATAGCAGGAATTTGCAATGCTCCTATTGAAATCCAGTCAAGGTAAAAGTAGATTGGTCAATCAGAATAAAGATAAATTGTTAATGTAAAATGAAGCTATTCATAAATATCTGTTGGCACATAGATTTTAAATTTTAGTGTTGTTTTGAATATTTTTTACCATTGTTTTCACTGATAAAACCCAGCACACCCAAACATATCCAGGAAGAAAACACGAACGTGTACTGTGTTTACAACTGATGAAGTACTACAAATTTTAAAAGATTCTGATGAAGATCAATGAGAATTCAATCAAATGTATCCAGCAGAAAATGACTTGAAAACCAGCTGAAGATGAAAGACTTCAAGTGAAAAGTGATATTAATGGGCCTCAATCAAAGGGATGTGGTTCTTGATCAATAAATGGTAGTGATAATGCTATATTGCTATTAGTTCCTCGGGCTGCTAATTACAGATAATATCCTCATTTTTAATTATTTGTTTCATTTACTCTCTTCTTATTTTAGATATGTACGTCTTATGTGTTCTGAGTGTGGAGCTCAAGTTATTTACCTGACTCATACCGATAGTGTTAAAACCTATTTTTATGAAGTAAAGAAATAAAACATCTCCCACAGACAGAAATCATCTACTTTAACCATATCTAGTATACCAATAAATAACTCACATGTTATAGATGGTAATAGATTGTTCTTCTCATAATTTTTTTAAAAATCACAATGAAATCAAAATTTCCAGATCAGAATCTGTTCTTTAAGAACACTAAAATCCTTTATGAGAATGTTACATTTATTTTTGGTACTTTCTATGGAAATGGTAAAGTCAAGTGTGGTTGTTCTCTCAAATTGATTAAGCTATTATATTATTCTGTATTTATTCTAATAATTTTCTCATTTTACTATTATGTAACAAAATAAATGTTAAATTAATTTTGATGAGCATACATTTAAAAACAATTTTGTAACAAAATCAAGTTATTCCAAAATTTTAATTATCAATTCATATCGGTTGTCAGATATAAACTACTATCACAACTAAAAATCTCACCGAAAAAATATAAAACAAGAATAATTAGAGGAAAATGATACTTCTGACTAGTGTATGGAATGTTAAGGTGGAAAAGACATAAAATCATGAATAATGATAATGATATTCACAGGACTCTGATACCTTTATTGATTCAAGAAGCTCATTATGTTAGATTAGGAATATAAGGAGACAAAATTTAAAGATATAGCACATCACTGTGGCTGCATTTATTCCCCACATTTTATGTAATATTACACTCTTTTGCATTAGCTATTACAATTTCTTATTTGCTAAAATGATGCAAAAGCATTTTTAAAATGGTCTGAATTTTAGAAAACAAAATCCCTAAATTTTAATTACTTGTGTCAGAGCAGCATAAAATCATGTGTACCTCATTAATTTTTTTAAAACACTTTTTCAATCATAAGAGGCAAATAAATGTGTGGCTACTAATTACTGCATAGAAACACAAGGTAGCACTTTACCACAGAATTGTGGCAAAGTCAAAGGGCTTTTAGCTTTCTGTTCAAGTAATTCAATTCGTTGCAGCATTCTTTATTCATCTGCAGATATAATGAACAGGGTGAATTTTTAATTTTAGCTTCATATTATCATTTCATCTCAAGCAAACTACATTTGCTATGATTGATATTATTCACACTATGCAATCATGTTACAAAATATTTCTTTTTAATATATTTGACAATAAAATAGATAATACTTATAATATTCATTAAAATCATGCTACAAAAATATTATTTCTGCTGTATATGATATCATAATTTGTCTTAATATATTTCTTATATATTTCCTATGTTAAATCTTTTTGATGTCTACGTAAGATAAATAAGAAAAATACAGTAGGCTTCTATGATTCTAGAATCACAATGTATTTCTACTCACAATTATTACATCATAAAGTGAGACCAGTTTCTGTTTTCCCATAAGCGTGATTAAGAACAACTGAATGCCTTAACCCTATGATTCTCAAATTAATGACTAAAGTAAGAATTAAGAAATTGCTCAGAAAGAACTATGAGTAGAGCTATCACAATTTCTATAAATGTTAAAAGAGTAACTGACAAAAAAGTAATACTCAGGAATGTTTGCTGTATGAAACTTTAACAGTAAAGTAGATGCTAACAAACTTGTTGTAGAGAGCCATGATATTTCAATTAATTAAAACTACAGCTGTTTGTGATGAGATACATTTGTCCAAGAGGTTATTTCTGGTCATGGAAGGCAGAAGACACAACGCAGATTTCGAATTATTTAGGTTTAAAGCAAAAAACTCATTTGTTAAATATTGAAAAAATAAACACAATAAATTGCAAAAAATGCTTATAATGATTCATTATAAAAAATGGTTAGTGTTATATTTCCTGCTTCTTATTTCTTTATTGCCCACAAGGGGCTAAGCATAGAGGGTACAAACAAGGGATTAAGTCGATTACATAACTGGTATTTAATTTATCGACCCTGAAAGGATGAAAGGCAAAATCAACCTTAGCGGAATTTGAACTCAGAATGTAGTGGCAGACAAAATACTGCTAAGCATTTAGCCTGGCGTGCTAACGTTTCTGCCAGCTGGCCACCCTTTCCTGCTTTTACTAACTTACTCTATTTGGGTGTATCACTAATGTTGATTTAGTGTCTTTCAATCTTATTTCATAAAAGGCAGTGAAAGGATATAAAATATTCTTGTCATCAACAGTCACAACAATTTGCTCCATTAATTCTATAAATTTTGAAACTTTGGTTTCAACAAGTAAGTGGAGAAAGAATTTAGCAATGAAACTAATGACATTAAATCTTATCCCCAGAATTTTTCTCTTAGAAAGGAAGATATAATATATGCTAATAAGAAATAACAGAAAATTGTCTGAGATTTGAAATACTCTTCTACTATGCATAAATATAACATGACAAAACATAAATATTTATATTTATCCTATCATGGCAATTGTAAAATCTACCAAATTTTCTATTGAGTGTACATTAGAATCAACAATATTTAGTATTCATGTTTCTGTGCTTTTATAGCTAGGATGCTTTTGCTGCAAATCGTTTCAATCCTTTGTTATTTGATCTAGAATGTTTGTTATCAAGAGATCTGATCTCACACTTACCCAAATTTTCTTAGATCTTCCATTAACATTATCTAGCAGTTAGGATGTTTCCCTACCACATATCTACATGTCACTTAGTCGAATTAGCCCATCATTTACTCCGCAAATGTTTTGTCATCAAGGTTGCAACTTTCCTGTATCACCTGTTTCAACATAACTAATATATATACAAACTATGCCATTTTAATCCCAAACAATGCGGGGTATCTCAGCTAGTTTATACATACATATATATATATATATATATATATATATATATATATATATATATATATATATATTTGTAAAGCATATTATATATATACTCGTTACTTGTTTCAGTCATTTGACTGCGGCCATGCTGGAGCACCACCTTTAGTTGAGCAAATTGACTCCAGGACTTATTCTTTGTAAGCCTAGTACTTATCCTATTGGTCTCTTTTGCTGAACCGCTAGTTTATGGGGATGTAAACACACCAGCATCGGTTGTCAAGCGATGTTGGGGGGACAAACACAGACACACAAACACGCACACACACACATATACATATACATATATATGACAGGCTTCTTTCAGTTTCCGTCTACCAAATCCAGTCACAATAGCCTGAGGCTATAGTAGAAGACACTTGCCCAAGGTGCCATGCAGTGGGACAGAACTTGGAACCATGTGGTTAGTAAGCAAGCAACTTACTGCACAGCCACTCCTGTGCCTATATATAAAACATTATATAAATATATATATATATATATATATATATATATAACATTTTATTTATATATATAAAACATATATATATGTATATAATATATTTTATATATATATATAAAACATATGTGTGTATGTTTGTGTGTGTGTGTGTGTGTGTGTGTGTGTGTGTGTGTGTGTGTGTGTGTGCACCCTTGAAGTAGAAGAAATAAAACATGGGAGTTGTTTTCTTGTTAGTTATAATGTTATTTCCCTATAATTTAGGAAATTTGTGTATACTCAAGGAAAACTAAAGGATGCTGAATAGTTTTGTTTATAATTCTTTAAAATGGTAACAGTGCACTCCAGTATTATAGTATATAATTTGGAAATTCCAATAGTTAAAATTAAATAAAACACTTATATAAGATTATACTAGAACTTGACAAAATAATTGAAACAACACTGCATTTTCCATTCCAAGATTTTGATGTTATCATTTAGAAATTCATGTAATCATTAGGAGTTCTTTTGTTTAGAACAAAATAAACAAGTTCAAAAATAAACCCTGACACTTTCCAGTTGTGAGAGGATGAGAATTCTTGACATTTTTAATCAAATACTGAAAGGAATTTGTTTACAGCAGATCAAAATAATAATAATAATAATAATAATAATAATAATAATAATAATAATAATAATAATAATAATAATAATAATAGTTGTTGTTGTTGTTGGATAGAAGTGGTGGCCCATGAGAACAGTAGTGTGAAAACTGATACATCACTGTATTTAGCTTGCAATTATGTAGATGCAATTTGCTATGCATCTCCAGTACAAATTTTTGGACTGAAGTTTACAAAATTATTATTATATTGGGTGTTATCTCACAGTATGATTGTGGCTTTATCTTTAACAAGTACTGAAATTTATAGGTGTTTAAAGTAGATCCACATTTTCATATTTTTATAGACATATTATTGCATGTTTTAGACATATGACCCAGTTCAAGTTCATGAACTTTAAATAAATACAGTGTCAGTCGCATGTACTTATTATCAAAAAGTTTGATATCTGAGTGTTGCACAATTAGAACAGTCTATATATTCCTTTGTTCTTTTACCAGTTTCAGCTTAAAAGCTGCAGTCATGCTGAGGCACCAGCATTAGTTTTGCTACACTTTCATTACTTGACACTTCCTCTGATAAGTGGCCTTTAGTAAATGAGAGAGTTTAATGTTTCTGTCCTTATTTGCATTTCCTGCTATGAGGTCTGGTCATCTGGAACTCCATGTAGGTCTCTAAGGCTTCTTGGGAGCATACTGAAGAGCTGTGGGCCCTTGAAATCCAAGTTGTTACAGTATCTAGTCCTGTGCCTTGATGGCAATGTTGCAATCTTTGCTACTATGCAATGGCACCATGTTCTGGTGTTTGTGTAACTTATAATGCCAAAGTTTGATTCATGTCCTTGAATTTTCCTTCATTGCCTTGACAATTTCTTGTGTAGTTTATCATCTTTAGTTTTCACTCTCACATATTTACAATATACATATTGTATTTATTTCCGTAATATATAGACTGCATCATTTCACAAGTTATTTTAAGTATATTTCATAATCTCTTTCAGCTCATGGTAACATATAAGCAAATGATTTATCTTTATAGCCCTTTAAAGTATGTCAGAG
Source organism: Octopus bimaculoides (assembly GCF_046866305.1). Classification (NCBI taxonomy): domain Eukaryota; kingdom Metazoa; phylum Mollusca; class Cephalopoda; order Octopoda; family Octopodidae; genus Octopus; species Octopus bimaculoides. Next base: position 38,745,770 of record NC_142928.1, read on the forward strand.
CAGTTTATTTTCATTAATATGGCAGTATGTAGTATGTAGTAGAACATAACTTGTCACTGAACCTATGTCATGTTTGTACCATCTACTCTGTATTGTTGCCAGAATCTCCAGTGCCTATCATCATCATCATCATCATCATCATCGTTTAATGTCCGCTTTCTATGCTAGCATGGGTTGGACGATTTGACTGAGGACTGGCGAGCCAGAAGGCTGCACCAGGCTCCAATCTGATCTGGCAGAGTTTCTACATTTGGATGCCCTTCCTAACGCCAACCACTCCGAGAGTGTAGTGGGTGCTTTTACATGCACTCTCGGAGTGGTTGGCATTAGGAAGGGCATCCGCCAACTCAGTTCCACCTATAGATACATTCAGGGTTTCACCAAATTCACATGAACTAAAGAAGTGGTCGATTTTCTCTTCATATCTACATACAGTTAATTGTCAATGATGAAATCATTGCTTTAACAGTTTGTCTGATACTACTATTATACAGTTGAGATAAGATAGTTTAAAAAAGGCATGAATATTAACTAATATAAGAAGTGAAGCAATATCCAGGACCTACAAATCAAATTTCAATTTACATAGTCAATTTGCTAAGGATAGCAAATGAGTTTACATTAATTTGTACTCATCTTAAATGGAAAAAAGTCATAATGGATAAACTAGAAACTGATACTTCTAGAAAGATGGAGTAGTCATGATTGAAATTCGTTTGACTGTAGATCTGTTGGATCAGATTTTAGCTGTGGTTGAACAAAAAGGAAAACATCAAAAGGGAATATTTAGAAAACAAAGCCAAAAGATGATTGAGGAAAACATGAGCATAAACAGGAAAGGTAATGCAAAACAGTTTTGCAATATATATATAGAAGGTAGGGAGCTGGCAGAATTGCTAGAATGCCAGGTGAAATGCTTAGCAGCATTTCATCCATCTTTACATTCTGAGTCCAAATTCTGTCAAGGTCAGGTTTGCCTTTCATACTTTCAATATCGGTAAGATAAGTACCAAAGTTGTTAGGTGCATGAATTTGTGGGAGGTAATAGGTGGTGGGTATATGGATTGTTGTAGATTATAAGGTTGGTAGCAGTGGAATAGGGGGAGAACAAGAGATGAGATATTTTAGAGTAGTGGACATCAAAAGTTGGTGGGTAGGGTGAGGAAGACATGGCTTAATGGTAAGAGCATCGGGCTCATAATCATGAGGTAGTGAGTTCAGTTACCAGACAGGACTGCATGTTGTGTTCTTGAACAAGACACTTTATTTCACATTGCTCCAGTTCACTCAGCTGTACAAATGAGTTGCAATGTCACTGGTGCCAAGCTATATCAGCCTTTGTCTTTCCCTTGGATAAGATCAGTGGCGTAGAGAAGGGAGGCTGGTATGCATGGGCAACTGCTGGTCTTCCACAGACAACCTTGCCCAGACTTTTGCCTCATCAGGTAACTTTCTAGGTGCAATCCCATGGTCATTCATGACTGAGGGAGTCATTACTTTTTTCAGGATGAGGTCTGATGGAAGAGTTCAGTAGTAAAAATGGTCATTCAATTAGCTTAATACTTTCTCTCTAAAAGCATCTTTCTGACATACAATTATCACAGCATCATTTTCAGCTGGGTTGATCACAGTGTCATTATGGCAAAATGCAGAGAGTTTAGCAGGATTTATGTTCAGGCAGTGATAACATTTCCAGAATTCAAAACAGTTCACCAAGAGAATTTACAGATTGGTAATAGTGTCCAGAACTATGAATTGGCATAAGCCAATGTTCTGCCGGATTGTTGGCAGCTGAGGCTTGTAAAATTATCAGAACTGTAGAGATCAGGTGAATGATCATGGCAGATTTGCTTGTTGTAGGATTTGCTCAATGATTGAGCTGGAAGAAATTTGTCAGGACAAGAAGTCAGTAGTATGAACCAGTGGTCTCTAGAGAGAAGGGAGCATTCAGTTTCAAAAAGAGTTAAATCAGAAGGTAAGATGATGACAGTTCTAAGGGAGGAGTGGGGGGGGAGATGCTAAAGAATTAGAAGGGGCAGGGTGTGAAGCTGCCAAAAAATTAGAAGGGGCTGGAAAAGAAGAATGAGAGATGTTGAAAGAGGCATGGTAAAGAGAGACTGAAAGAAGTTTGAACACCTTGGTATAGGAGAGGAATAGAAATTGTTAGTGGTTGAGCTGGTGGTTGAAATGGGTTATGTCTTGGACAAGTGGTAGAGAGAAGGTGGGAGAAAGGAGAAGGTGGGTGTAAAGGAGAGTATGTACAAGCATAAGAGAGTATGTACAAGCATAAATCACAATGCCAGTTTCTGGTTCAGTGATCCACCACTTTAATTATATGTGTTTGCATGCTGGTTTGCATTTATGTGAGTGTTTGTATGTGTGTGTTTGTGTGTATGTAGGTATGTATGTATGTATTTATGTATATGCAAAAATACACTTGCTTTCCTTTTGTCAAAATAGTTTGAAAAGTTGCCAAAATTCTGAAAATATTGATATGAATGTTTTATATTAGATTCATTAGATTCATTTATAGCTGCAAATCATAATCACAAACTGCTAACAATTTCAATTTTAAGCTAGTCTGAGCCAAGTTCAAAAAAATTTTAATGTTTGATGAAATCTAAAACACAATGCTATTTATTGGATCAATAATCCTTCACCTTAATTATCTACAAAGTATATAATTCCCTAAATGCATATTTACAATAAGTGGTCTTTAAATGAATGTAAAACAAAAATAGAGAGAAGTGTAATTGCGTAGTTCATGCATATTTTTCTTCATATTATCACTTCCTGGATAGAATAGAGAAAATATAACTCTTTTCAATTACGGGTCAAGTGTCTTCTTACATCTTTGCATGTTTGCTTAGTGGTTTGATTGCTAACACTGGCAAGAATATGGAGCCTCAAATTCTGTTCAAGATTTCCACAGAGAATAAACATGGCCAGGATTGTCGTCTATACTCACCAAATAATAAGATATTGGACATCAACTAATTTTCTTTTACTTAAAAGATTTCTTTTAATCTATGATATAATTTTTTTTTTATCGCTTTAATATTCAGAACATTATATTGACATTCAACCAATCAATGCTTAATTATCTTATGTTGATGACTCTTCATAATAACTTATTTTGTCCTTAGTTACATTACTCAGTGCTCCAGCCAACCCTTTATCACTATATATACACTTTCATATGTTGAATGGACAATTAAATGACTAATAATACTTCAGCAAGTTATATTTCATATGCCTGCAACTTATACTAAATTGTTCTAATGAAAATAAACATGCTTGGGATTATTTTGCATATTTACAGAAGAAAGAATATTATTCACCAATATATTTCTTCTATCATATAAGCTGATCCTACTTTGGCCTTTTCCTGTTCCGAGCTAAATTCTGAAAATATTGATATGAATGTTTTATGTTAGATTCATTTATAGCTGCACATGATAGTCACAAAATGCTAATAATTTGTTCATTTAATTGCTTGAAACAGTTAAATAAACAGAAGCATAGGCACTGTTAGAGAAAATTTTATGTAGTTCATGTACAACTAGGCTGTGTGTTAGTATGCCAGGCAAAATGCTCAGTAGTATTTCATCTGTCTTTGCATTCTGAATTCAAATTCCACCAAAGTCGGCTTTGCCTTTCAGCCTTCAGGTGTTGATAAAATAAGTACTAGTTGAACACTGGAGTTGATATAGTATTATTATTATTATTATTATTATTATTATTATTATCATCATTATTATTACCCTTATGATGATGAGGAGGAGAAAGAGGGACGACGAGGGGAAGAGGAAGGGTAAGATGGGGAGGAGAGGGAGAAGGAAGTGGAAGAAGAGGAAGCAGAGGAGGGAAAATGGAAGGAGGAGGGAAAAGGAGGAGGAAGGATAGGGAGGAGGATAGGGAGGAGGAGGGAGGAGGATAGGGAGGAGGGAGGAGGATAGGGAGGAGGGAGGAGGAGGAAAGAGAAGATGAAAGAGGGAGGAGGAGAGAGAAGAAAGAGGGAGGAGGAGAGAGAAGAAGAGGAGGGAGGAGGAGAGAGAAGAAGTGGAGGGAGGAGGAGGGAGAAGAAGAAAGAGGGAGGAGGAGAGAGAAGGGGAGGGAGGAGGAGAGAGAAGAAGGGGAGGGAGGAGGAGAGAGAAGAAGGGGAGGGAGGAGGAGAGAGAAGAAGGGGAGGGAGGAGGGAGAAGTAGCTCATCAGTCTTGTATGGAGGATGTTTGGACATCTAGGAAGACTAAAAACAAAACCTTTTGAAAGATGGATGAGCTCCTTGTAGACCAACAGCCAACTTATTTGAGAAAGTAATGGCACTACTCCTATATCTCTGCCAAGAAAACACTGTGAGAAAATCAGAACAAGGTAACACTATGGCTTTATCTGATGGGAGGACTCACACTTAATTGGGAAGACTTTTGTTGTAATATCATCAACACACTGCAAAAATGTGCGACAAGTGACAATGATGACCCCATCATCAGAAGGAATAAATATTGGCACCTGAAGATACTCTGTACATATGAACATAAAGCCCCATCATAATAAAGGCAGAGAAAGTAGGAGTGGTAAGTAATAGAGAAGGAAATAGAAGACTTAGAAGTAACCCCCCTCTCGCACTTCTAATACTATTTTGATCTTGTTCTTACTTTGACAGGTTTTCTGGGTTTTCCAGTTTAGTTGCCAATAACCAAACCATGCAACAAGTTGTACTGGGTTAGATTGTACCAGTAGCACTTAAGAATGACCTTCCATTGTATGACTCATCCTAGCCCTTTCTTATACTCACCAACTTGTACCTTGAGAGTTTGCTCTGGCACCCCTTCACTACCTTCCTTTTATCTCCTTCTCGGTTACTCCCACCAACCCATATATGTAATGTTGGATAGCCATGTACCACCTTTATAGCAAAGAATCCATGCTTGTCTCTCTGTTATACTTTAGCCTTTCAACATCTGGCATAAAGCCACCTTCCCCTCTCAAATACTCCTCATTTAATAGTGGAGTTTTTTTTCCTTTTCCCCCATCCTTGGACTTTTTCTCTCTTGCAAGTTACATGGCAACTTTAGGAAGGGCATCAAGCTGTAGAAATTATGCCAAAACTGACACTGAATCTCAATGCGGTCTTGCAGCTCACTAGATCTCATCAAATTATCCAATTTATACCAGCATGGAAAGTAGATATTAAATGATGGTGATGATGATGATGATGATGATGGTAATGATGAAGATGATGGTGATGATGAATGATGAAATATCATACATGTATGTGTGGGTGCATGTATGGTATATGCGTGTGTGCATATGTGCATGTTCATATATGTGTGTGCATAAGTGTGTGTATATGCATATGCATATGTGTGTGTGTGTGTGTGTGTGTGTGTGTGTGTATGAATGTGTATGTTTGTGTGTAACAGATACTTTGCATTTCAAACTGTTAGAGGAAATAACAACTATGAAATGCTCTCTCCCATATTAAAGTTTAGCAAAGTGATTGAGCTGTTACTATACTTCACTACTGGTTCATATAATGGTTTGTGTAAACATTAGAAAAACAAAAACATAAAGGAGAATACAGGCAGATAACCTTCTTAAATATGTGCCTATTAACAATAATCAGCTTCTGCAGATCTATGACTTAAATCAATTATCTTAAATAAGATGAATAAACTGTAAAATGAAGTAAGAAATTTTTAAAAATACACATTTAGACTATCTTAGTTTAAATTGTATTAGATTATCTGTTTTAAATTGTTGAAAATATGTTTTCATTCAGTTGCGAACTGGAGATAATTTTGAAATCTTACACACACACTCTAAAACATGAATGCTTATTCTCTTTTATCTTTCTGTTTTCCTAATATTAAATATATATACACACACACACATATGTATGTATATGCATACATATATATATTTATGTATATCTTCTAGTTTATGTCTCTCTTTCTCATAAACTTCATAAATATGTGTGCATGTGTGTGTGTGTTTGTGTGTGTGAGTGTGTCCACCCATGCTAGCATGGAAGGTGGATGTTAAACAATGATGATGATGATGATGATGATGATGATGATATATATATATATATATATGTATATATATATATATATATATATATATATATATATATATATATGAAATTGAAGTAATTGGAGTCAGGTGGAGGGAGTACAGTTGGACATTGGTTTATTATTTGCTACAATTGTTTCAGTGCAACGTAATTCTCCAAGAATACAAGTATTTGATTATGCAGCTGCTTGTTTGCATAATGAGATCTAGTCGTGTTTCCTCAGGTGATATACAAGTTTGGTCTCTGTTAGTTTAAAATCGTCGACTTCAAGGCCATCTCTCTTTGTAGTCGTTTGAATTTAGTTGCAGCTGAAATACCCATGGTGTGAGCTGTAAGAGCATGTTTGTCCAACTGCTATGAAAGGTAGTAGATGGTACAGGCTAGCCTTTAAGTGGGGATTGTCTTCTATTTGGTAATATTACCATAGTAGAGGCTCTTTTCAGATTTTATCAACAATTTTTCCCGTGATTGTGATTTGAGAAGACATACAGAAGTATACTAAAGATCGGACATAATCTCATGTAAGCAAGAAATGTAAAATAAAGTTTCGCAGGTATGGCCCTCGTGCCAGTTGCATGTAAAAAGCACCCATTACACTCTGGGAGTGGTTGGCATTAGGAAGGGCATCAAGCTGCAGAAACTCTGCAAGATCAGATTGGAGTCTGGCTTGCCAGTTCCTAGTCAAATCATCCAATCCATGCTAGCATGGAAAGTGGACGTTAAATGATCATCATCATCATCATCATCGTTTAACGTCCGCTTTCCATGCTAGCATGGGTTGGACGATTTGACTGAGGACTGGTGAAACCGGATGGCAACACCAGGCTCCAGTCTGATTTGGCAGAGTTTCTACAGCTGGATGCCCTTCCTAACGCCAACCACTAAGAGAGTGTAATATATATATATATATATATATATATATATATATATATAAGAAAGCACACAACTACATGCATGATCTCTTTAGTACTTAGTTCTTTATTTCTGATAAATGATGATGATGATTATAAAAAACACAAACACTTCATAATTTAATAGCTTTCAATGTGATACCTGTTAAACAGAAATTATTTTTATTTAGTGAAAATTTAATAAAATCTAATCATAAGTAAGTAAAATTATGCTAAATACAACTAAACTGAAAACCTAACCCACTGGCCATTCCGGCAATTCTGAAAACTTTGGGTACGAATTTTGCATGAGTGGAAGCTTTTTTAACAATTTTTATCCTGAAAATCACCTGTGAAAATTACACAGGTGTGCAAACTTCATGGATTTTTAGCTATATCACTTGGTGGATCTATAAACAATTGTATCTAGGCTTCTCAAGTAAATGTGCAAGTACTTTCAGAGAATAACAGTGGCATACTAAATGCACCTCACACATTAGTCAGTGCATTTTCATGTTTAAACACAAATACTTTAAAAAAGATTGCATGATCTTTAACTTCTCTCTTTGTGAGATTTGACTTACCACCAAATAAGTTTGATAGTTATCTCTATAACATCATTTGCTTTTTCTTCTTCTACCAAACATGCAATAAAATGAGTATTACATCATTCAGGAAAAATATTTCTAAGTACCAAAAGAGAAAAAGGTTCTTACAACAAAACCGCAAGAACATGATAACACCGTATGAGGAGTTAAAACTCGCAGATATCATCCATCAGGAATATAACTATATAAACCGAGCCTGTAACAAACACTTCAGCAACAAATTGAAATGGATGAGACAACAACAACCTCAACACACAGGAAACAAAGACAAATACCCAAATAACATCAACGGGATTCTGATGTCGGACTGCGAACTACCGGAGATATACAATGACATCGCAAACGAAAATAGTCACACACCTGGAATGTATGGCTCAGTACTACTGGATGAAAATGAAGCGTGTGCCATAGGATTACCACCGAAATATGCAGTGTATAACAAGGTCAGTAAGATCAATTGTCTATCTGAGATTGAAAAAACATTTACTAAGATTAGATGGAAGTTAGGACACTACTACAACAACAACTCAGTTGTAAGAAACCACCACGACAGTAATACGCATAATATTCACAATGCAACCAACAATAACAATGGAAATGGCAACAATAACTACACCTCCACCACCACCACCAACAACAATAATGATTACACTACCACCAGTAGCAACAACAATGATAACAGCAATAGCAACAACCACACGAACAGCACCGTACACACCAGGAACAACAGCAACAACAACGTCCGTCACAATAACAACAGCAACAGCAACACATACAATGATAACAACAATGGCAACAACACCTTAGAAAATCTCTTTTATAACCCAATTGACAAATCCTATGATATGACCCGAATCTATCCAACGGATTTACCTTTCAACAAAAGAGTATGCATCTCGCCATACACAGATGATAAAACAGAAGCCATGATCTCTTTAGTTAGAAGCAGACTCAAGAAAACATTAACACGTTATATAGCAACTGCACCAACACAAAACGAAGCAGAGACCCACCAACTCGGTACAGTAGCTGCAATGGGCATATGAAAACTAAAACATAGAATTAGAAACAATGAGATAGTATGCCTCCCTACAGACAAATCAGGCAGGATATCGGTAGACAGCCTGCAAAACTACACCCATACGATGCAAAAGCATATAGAAGATATGAGAGAAGTTACACAGCAAGAATATGAAAAAGTAGAGAAAATTCTCAATGCACATATGGGAATGTGATGTAACATACTCCAACCTAAGAGACTCACAGCACAGAACTTCGCATCATCCAACAACGACATTCCTACACTCTATGGGTTACGAAAAGACCATAAACCCATTGCAGACCCTATCATGGCCCCCCCCCCCATGTCGACCGATTTGTGGTGCCAATATTGCCAGCAATTATAGGCTGTCATTCTTCCTCTCGCAGATATTAAGACCACACATCGAGATGTCTCCTGATGTTTGTGAAAGCACTGAGGACCTCCTCAGCAGAGTCAATGAATGTAACTGCTCCCATGACCTGACAGATTGTATTATAGGCAGTATGGATGTAGTATCTCTCTATCCATCCATTGACATTGACTTTGCCGTAGAGAGATGTGTTGAAATTATTTCAGAAAGTGAAGTAACCTTCCGTGAAGTGAACACGAGGGAACTAGGCCTCCTCCTAAAGCTCGTTTATAATAATGAATACTTAGATCACCACGACCTAACTAGATTCTGCCCCACCAGGTCAGGACGAGGTAGACCACCTACTATCACATCAGCTGCTAGAAAAACCACCGCAGAGCGTTGGAAGGGATGGAATACACCCACCCACGACCCAGAGGATAATATCCAAACACGAAAAATGGTTGCACATGCTGTAGGTGCAAGTCTGAAGACCACCCTGCAGAACCATATAGTTAAATTCAATGAAAAACTATACATGCAGGTCCAGGGAGCGGCTATTGGTGTCAGTGTGGCCGGAGACGTGGCAAGCCTATTCATGACCTGGTGGGACAAAAAGCTGAAAACAACTCTCGAAGAACACTCAATAACACTCGAACTATACGGGAGATATGTGGATGACATTAACATCGTAGTCAAAACACCATCAAACATTCAGACTGAAGAGAACGAGAAGATCGTGATGGAAAACATCCAGAATATAGCTAATACAATACACCAGAGCATCAAGGTAACAATAGATTACCCAACAAGACACCTAAACATGAGACTCCCAGTACTTGACACAGAACTTTGGCTAGAAACAATTAATGACAAAGTTCAAATCCTCCACTCACATTATATGAAACCTATATCTTCAAAGTATGTTATCCATAAGAATTCGGCTCTATCACACAGTGTGAAAATCAATATATTAATAGCCGATTTGGTTAGAATAATGAAAAACATATCCCCCCTGTGCAGTCCATGGGAGGGGTAAAAACATATTCAAGACTTCATGCATCGCATGCAATTTTCGGGATACAGCCAGAAAGATAGAATCCGGGTATACAGAGGAGCTAACAAGAAATTTGAGGAGATTGTTGTCAAAGATACAAATGGAAAACAACCTAGATACCGTAACAAACAGTGGAATAGACTACAAAGGATTAGTGACAAAACAAACAAAAAGACCACGTGGTACAATACCGACAAGTTCCAGGGAGTAATGTTTGTGGACGCCACGCCACACGGAGAACTGGCCCGCAGATTTCGAAAATTAATCAAAAGTACCAAGTTGAGGATAAATGTTATAGAAAAACCAGGGAGATCAATTAGATCAATAATATGTAAGACATATCTCTTCAGAAGAACAAGGTGTGTTGAGGAGAGTTGCATTGTGTGCAAAAATAGTCCTGGTGCCAACTGCAAAGCCAGAAATGTAGTCTACAAAATAAGCTGTATGGATGGTGAGTGTAAAAACAGAAACACGACATACATAGGTGAAACGGCAAGAAGTTTGGCTGAGCGTGTAAACGTACATTGGAGGGACTATAATAATCAAAAACAAACCTCGGTGCTCTACCAGCATGCCAAAGAACAACATGGTGGTGTACTGGACAGAATTAGCATAGACGCACCGGTGACGCATCGTTGCGACAAATACAGGAGTCGGTCCTCATAACTGAAACGCAACCAATTTTAAACACCAAATACACGTAGATGAGGGCCTTACAATTGCCCATGGTTGCATGTGTTGTTCACACACATGATGCGGAATATGAACGTAAATAAATTAATTAAAAAGTCTCTATCTGATCTGATATAAACGAAATTGTTACAAACACACATATGGGCGCACATACTTACATATAAGCACGGACACATAAGTGCGTGCACACATATGAGCTTGCACACACTCACATGCTCATACCAAACAGTTTCGAAACAACGCCAAAACAACGCTAGATCATATATTCAAAATAAATGGAAGTGGAGAGACAAGTTACTGAAGAGATTGCAAGAGTGCAATGAAATAATTTAACAAAAAACTATATAAATTAATAAAGGACTGAACCAGTGCGTGTGTTTATTACCGGCATAATGCCTCTCTCAAGGTTTAATTGTATTTCTAAGTTCCTTCTTGGTGTTATCCTTCATGACTTCATAAGTTAGATTCCTATAAATAGCTTAAGCCAACTTTTCATATTCCTCCTTTTTTGAGCTAAAAGCTATCCACAAAAGCTGCCAAGATTTTGGTTTAAGATCTACTTACACAGTTTCTGATAAAAACAATTCAAAATTTATTGATTTCTGATAAAGGAATTCAAAACAAGCACGAAATTTATTGATACTGGTGCTCAAATTTTTCTTAAGAACTGAAATTCTTAAATGACATCCAAACTGTATATATATATATATATATATATATATATATATATATATATATATATATATATATATATATATATATATATATATATATATCTGTTTCAGACCAGTTTTGTACTGTATCTCTGGCTCTTAGGATGCATGTACAGAGGCTAGAAGGTAAAGAAAAAAACAACAGGATTTTGATCTCTTTTGGCATATCAGCATTAAGAGCCCAAATATTCAAATCTTGTGACCATTTCATTTAAGATTCCTTCTTAGACAGAGTCCTTGGTTGCTTCCAAAATTTTTCATTTGAATCTAATTTGTACCACAGTAATTTGTACAAGGAAAAATATTTTTCATCATACTGAGTTGAAGAAAATAGCTAATGCACTTCTCTGTTCTTAGTTATTGTAAAATAGTTACTAAATTTCCAGTTGCCATCATAAGTACAAGAGGAAATAAATCATACATCAAGAACAACTTTTTCTGAAAATATAATTACATCAAGTGTAGTTAATACTACTGTTAACATCTGTCTGATGCTACAACTACTACTTTAAGAATGTCACTTATTATTCCAATACTTCTACCAAAACTAATAACATTATCATTTCTTCTACTAATACCTTCATTACTAATTCTACCTGTACTAACACTGCTACTATCACCCCTATTAATAATTCTTTTTAATTTTGGCACAAGGCCAGTAATTTTAGTGGAGGAGATGTGTCGATTGAATCAACCTTGATACACAACTGATAATTATTTTATCATTCCCAAAGGATGAAAGGCAAAGGTGACCTTGGCATAATTTGAACTCAGAGTGTAAAGCTAGAAGAAATGCTGTCAACCATTTGGTGTGGCATGCAAACATTTCTGCCTGTTTACTACTTTATCACAACCATTAATAAGGACTCATACCCTGGCACAATGCTATATGTATTTAGAGAAGGGATATAGTCAACTAAATTTATGCCAGTACATTACTGGGGCTTAATTTACCAAAAATAATAGAAGGATGAAAGGCTAACATACTTTATCTAGTGAGTCAAAGAAATTTTATTTCATTATAATTATGGCCTTAATGTTGAGAGAAAAAATAAATCTTTATTTAAAGGAATGAATCAAGATATAAGGGTAAACAATTTTGTAATTTAAACTGGAAGTTCAGTGTTCCAGCCACTCCATCATCCTCACAATAACACAAAAGCTGCTAGTTATATGCTGTTACTACTACTGCTACTTTTTACACTTTAAGAAATAAATAACTTGAAGCTATACAATTTCTGTTGAACACTCTTCTGATCCAAACTTGTAAACCAATGTAAATGTTCTACATTAAAAGTATGATTTAAAATATTTCATAGGTTAAACTCTGGAAAGTCATTCTTTCATCACATAATTGCTGTCAATGGAAGAGACATGATTCTTATTTTATAGGTGGGGATCCATAAGCCATTTCTCAAATAACTGGTTCAATATTTTCATTGAACCTGCTTTGATCATAATGATATATAGCTGATAATACAAATAATGTTGGGGCCAGTAGGTGAAGGATTATTTGTAAGCATTCAATTTTAGTTACATTATTTCTAAATATATCATAGCGAAGCACACATTCCATAAGCAGGTAATGAATTTACAGGCTTAACTCAGTAGAATTTAAAATGACTATCCTAGATTTATTGATCTCAGGTGTAAGCACTGAGTAAAATTTAGTTCATGGAACATTTTCCAACTCACTTTCATTTCTTAAATTTACATACTTTTCTAAAATGTTTCATCAGCATTTCTGATTGTGAATCCATTGCTTGATAGCATAATTCATGTATAGTGAATGCTTTTCTTTAAACCAGTGGAAATATGCAATCGCTTCTAAAATAAATAAAACTTCTCCTCTTATAATATTTGCTAAAGATGTCATGGCACTATAAAATATCACCTTTTAAAAGCTACCACCAACAATGAGCTGTAATACATAAATGTGTCTTCTTATAAAAGCATTGACTAAGAACATATATTTAAGTCCAATGCATTTATTTAAGTCCATATAAGGTATAAAAGAAGCTTGTAAGTGATTTCTTGATTTGCTAGATATAGCAGCCAAATATACTGAAAATCCCCCTGTTTTATAAGGTGAAAGGCTACATTGGAAAATGTAATTCTAGATTATTTACATTATTTATATTTGATGGATATTTGTCCTCATCCTGTTTATTGTTAACACAATGTTTTGGCTGATATACCTTCCAGCCTTTATTGGGTGTTTTGTGGAAATTTCGAACCTGGGTTCTCATTCCTAAGGTATTTTTCGATGTTGTTATTATTATTATTATTATTATTATTATTATTATTATTATTATTATTATTATTATTATTATTATTATTATTTCTATTCAGGTCAGTGCCTGGAATCAAACTCGGAATCTTGGGGTTAGTAGCCCTCACTCTTAACCACTACACCATATACCCATGGGCATATGGCATAGTGGTTAAGAGCAGTGTCTGAAAATAAGATGAAATAGTTAAAGCGGGAATATCTTTGACTATAAGTCTGCTTGATCAAGACTAATTTGCGGTTAAGCGAAAGAAACAACTTTGACACGAGTCTCTGCTTCAATAAATCAATAATTTATGTTGTATGGTATTTGATATCTATATTGCCAAATACATACTCTGTGTTATTTCTCTTAACTCATTTTCTATTAAATTAAACTGATTACCTCAGCTACAAATATGTTCTGCTCTCTTTTTATGTATGTCTAAATCCCTTTGCTTCTGGTGATAACGTAGGATAAATTCCATGCTGATGATATCTATTGAGGTAGAAACACATGTTCATTACTGCATCTAGACAATAAGCCTGTCTTTTTTCCTTAATGACATGTCAACTTTGGAGAATTTTTGATTCTTGAAATTACCTTCTTTTCTCATTTGGTAATTTTGACACATCCTCTTGAGGCAGAGAAAAATTGTAATAAATCAAAAATTTATGTTGTGTAGCATTCCATATACCTGTATATCAAATACCAAATACATAGATAGATGGATAGATAGATAGATAGAGAGAGAGAGAGAGAGAGAGAGAGAGAGAGAGAGAGAGAGAGAGAGAGAGAGAGGCAGGGGTAATAAATAAGATAGAATATAATTGTTTAACTCTTTTGATATCATCATTGCTTGAGATAATTCTAGGTTTTAAAATACAAACTTTTTACTTTAATGTACTTTAAATTAAAGTTTTAGATAACAATTTCATTTAAGGAGATTTTGTCAAGTTATTTCGTGGACATGGTTTAAGGAAAAAAAGTTTGGTATTTTACTAAACCACTCAAAATTTTAGTTATTTAAAAAAAATAATTGGAATAAAGAAGAGGTTTATTTCAGTAAAAATATGGTTAAGAAACCTTAGACATATACATCTGGTATTTTATCAAAAACCTTCCAGAAATTTAGTCAAATAGACAGTTGCCTGTATTTTGTTAAGTTCAAAAATTATATCATGCTTCTTGAGTATTTTTTCAGCAACACTGGCACTCCATCGATTAAAACAATAAGAGTTCCAGTTGATCCAATCAATGGAACAGCTAACTCATGAAATTAATGTGCAAGTGGCTGAGTACTCCATAGACATGTGTCCCTTAACGTGTAGTTTTCAGGGAGATTCAGTGTGCCACAGAATGTGACAAAGCTGGCCCTTTGAAATACAGGTACTACTAATTTTTGGTAGCCGAGTTAACTGGAACAATGTGAAATAAAGTGTCCTGCTCAAGGACACAATGTGTCACCAGAAATTTAATTCATGACCTTACAATCATGAGCCAAATACCCTAACCAGTAAGCCATGCACCTCCACTTCAGCAACTCTAATTATCCAAGTAAAAGCAACGTTCATGCTTGATGGTAATGTTATTATTTATGTTGTTGCTGTTGTTTGGATTCAACTCAACCCTGATTAAGCAGACCTACGATCAAAAGCTTCTTAGTCATTCTATTTTTTAAGAGTACCAAAGACTTTGTACTTTAATGCATCCTTTGATTATTTAAAACAATGTCAGGTGATTAAAAGGAGACTTTGCTGTCATTTTTTGTGGTTCAGGCAGTTTAATACTAACTCCTTAGTCAGTTCATATTTGATGATGTTATAAATATTCATGATAAAAGGAATAAGTCTATCTTGGATATTTCTTCTGTGAATTGGAAGCTATGAAACTAGGATCCTGAATCAGATGAAATACTTGATAATTCAGCTGCTGATAAATCTGAATTTGAATTCTGCCTAGAATTTTGAACCAAACAGAAAGTGCACAGCATATCTGGCAAGTTGTATCTGTTAGTTACACATTATATATATTTAATAGGTTATCTTTTCACTATTAAATTTGACTGTATCTTCTTGATAACACAGTCCTACAACGAAAGCCTACATAACAAAGGTTTTGTTACAGACAAATGATGATAAAATTACAATTTTTTCTCTGACTGGGTGTTTTGCAGATTTTTTTCTTTTTCTTTTTGCATATACTCTGAAGCTAAGCTTCAACTACTTTATCAAAAATATGTTACATCTTTTTCTTGAACTAAATATACTCTTTAGAATGCAATTGATAAATGTTACTGAAAAGAAAAATGTGAAAGTAGTTTGGCAACTTTGCTATAATAATTCTTGAATTAGTCTATATTTTTGGATTCTTAGATTGTATTTGATGTACGAGACAAGATACCTCACACTTTTGGCAACCTACAGAATTTATGGTACAAAGAAAATCATTAATTTTTATTTTGTTTTATTTTTTAAGGAGAGGTTGTTATGATTTTTATTACTCAGGCTAAATAATGGGAGCACTTCTCAGTATTTTGTGATGTTATCAAAATAGTTAACATTCTGAGAATATGCCATTCTCTTGAAAATACATAGTTTAGACATTAAGAAATGAATTATAATAATTTATTGTTTAGTTTTAAAATGGATGTTGAAAAACTTCTATAGTACATCATTACTTCATTATTTTCTATTCAGAAAGTTTTAAAATGCTTTAATTATTGCAAGAATTTAAAAAGTATTTAAGATATCCAAAAAGCGTTAGTTATTTTAATTTTCTCTTTATTTCAGTAAAACAAAAATGATAAAATTAATTAATAGAAAAGTATCCTGGATTTTTCCTTTTAGGAAATAACCAAGAAATGCTCATGCCCACCTAATTGAGAGAAGTGTCTCTGGCAATATCACTTTTGATTGCTTACCACCTATTCACTTGTCAAAGTGGCAATTAAAATACTCTATCACAAGTTTTATAAAGGTATTAAAAATGCTCTTCCCCTCCTTACTTTTACCATGCTATTAGCCATTTAATGATGGAACAGCATATTATATTCTAATACACAGTTCCATCTTCCCTCACCAGTTAGTTCTGAAAACTAACAATCCAACAGCCTAACCATGAGCTGCTTTAATATAATGCTAGTCTCTATAACATTATTTACATCCTTGTAGCATTTCACAAACTACTTTCACTTTCCATCTATTAAGACATTTCTTCGTTACAACATTTTTATTGCTGTAATAAAATTCTTGTTAACTCACATTTAAAACACATTTAAAATTTCATTATAATCATGAAATATCTTAATAAAAAAAACACGAGAAGTGAAAGAATACTTTTGTAAATAGAAATTTGATTTTTTTTATTTTATGCTTTTCATAATGTTCATTTCTCAAAATAATACAGATAATGAACTAAACGAAAAAGTATTCCCCCTTCAAAATGCTATTAATTACATTAGTGCTAAAAAGTAAAATAAAATATTTACAATATTTTCTTTACAAAATTTCCCTGTGTCAAATGTTATACTATAGGCAGCTACTAATCAGACATTTAGACAAACTACATCCATGAATATAATCAAAACTATAGATGGAATTTTATCATAGTGAAGTTGCATCATTTCCAGTTCTTGTAACTCTTTTAAAAGATTTCAAGTTATCTTATATAATAAGCAGACATACTTTGGGGCTGATTTGAAAATAGATCAAATTAAAAATTTCAGTTCTATTCACTAAAGTGAAGCTATTAATTATCTTGTTCTCTTTGACTATTTAAGATGATTCTGAAAGATTACATGTAATTTTCTTCCTGAGTTGTTTGGCAACCAGATGTTCTTGCTATTACCGAAGCCTTCTTTTCTGAAATTATATTAATTACAATAAAGTTGGAAGTTTTGCTCTTCAAAGCATGTTATATAATCTTATCTATATAAACGATTCAGCCCTCTTTAAACCAAATGATATGTTTCTAATTTAGCCTGAGAAAGATGAGCAGTGCACATAGTTCTTGCAGGCCCTCACAGGCTGATGAAATAAGTGTTATTGATATTTATCCTGAATCTTATTGAGTAAGAATCGCTAAGGAAAAACACAAGGAAGAAGGAAGTTTCATGAATCAAAATGGTTTTAAATGAGACAACATTGTTATATTTTCATTTTGAAAGAATATTTCTCTGTCATTTTATACAGAGATAAGAGTTATTTGGCCCTAAGTATTTGAGTCGATTGTAGTTGATGTGAGAATAAGGTCAACTTTGCTTTTAATTATTTTGGGCACAATGCAATAATATATCATTCATGTACTAAGGTCAACATAAATGACAATTCCCTTCCACATTTAACACTGGACCCTGAGATACACTTGAGAAGATAGACTGACTGTTAGTGAGAAGAACATCTCTGCTTACTGAGACAAACAAGATAAATGTAAAGAACAAGTGGCATCTATGTGAGGGTAATTTAGGTAAGAAGTTCTTTTATCAGACTTTGCTTATACCAAGAATATTAACATTGGTTTTTGCCAAAGTTTTCAAAGGCAAGGGATTACCTTTGTATGAATTTGGAAAGCAGGTATTTAGTGGATCAGGTACCATAAACTTAATCCACTGTGGTCCTTGGACAGAGAAACGTGATTAACAATCAGTCATTTGTAAATGTTGCCACCACAATCTTAGAGTCTATATACATACATCCCTTTAACTACTTTGCTATTGTTATGTAACACACTCACTACCAACTAGTCTCTATCAACTTGCATACATTTACTATGGTATTTCTCCTTCATACTGTCATATACTATCTGAAGGCTCTTCACTCTTCTCTACTTCACTCTATTTTCAAACATAGAACAAGCATCTTCTATCATCTTTTACCATGGATTTTCTGTGATACTTCAAAAATAGATCTGCTAACTGGCTTTATTTTTTACTATGAATCTCCTTAAACCTATGATCATGGATCTACCAACCAATATCACTTTTTACTTTGGATACTTCTTAATCCTTTATTGAACTGGTAACTAATAATATCCTGAATTAAGGTTATTCCCCTTCCCCCTCTCTCTCTCTCTCTCTCTCTCTCTCCAATGATGGAATGATGGAATAACACTTGCTTAGCTACTTTAGAAACAGCTGTAAGAGACTACCTATTTACTATAACTACTCTACACTATAAATTAAATGCTCTAAAGGGATATCATATGTTTTTCTTGTTCATTCTCTGAAATTACAATCTACAAATGATATAATTTTTAAAGTGTCTAAGTTTGACTTTTACTAATATTACTTCGAATACATTGAATGCACTGTCTAAAGCTACTATGAAATAATAGATAAATGTCTAGGATATGAAACAGAGAATTTGACCTCAGATAAATGGACATCCATCATGAGAAGTTGATTCTCATTGTATGTTATTCAACAAATATTTTTACATTGGCAGCTACAAGCAGCATTTATGTCAGTCAGACAGTGTTTGTATTTACACTCCTTTATGCTTCTGTGGCCTTCTCATGAATAAAAGCAATTTCTATGAAATAAGTTATTATACATAGATGTAGTGAGCTGAAACAAAAGTGTCTTGCTTTTCCTTCAATAATTTATTGCAATAAAAGAAACCAGATTATGTTATGTATAAACATAAGTCTTCAGTTCCAGGATGAAAACTATAAACATGCAAATACTGAATTTTGATACATGTAAATACAGAAAATGTACAATAGAAAATGTAAAACACAGAAAATAGAAGTTATGAAACAGAAATATTGGAACAAAACGTAGGATATTGTTCACAGTACATATTGTTTAATTTTTTGTATCGTTTTATGAAGAAAGAATGCATAACTTATGCAACAATAGCAAAATTTGAACTGAATTTGCATAAATAGGTTAATAAAGTTTTTATTCTCAGCTTTTAAGGAATGTATATTTCATTAATTCTATTTTGTACATAATACATATAAAAAAAAAGCTCAATATTTAATTCATATATGTGTGAAAATGTCCTTATTAATGAGTTAGATATATACAGATGCTATAAATATTTATTCTTTAAGTCTTTCACTCATTAGTAATGAACTGGATTGTAAACATGCTGGTGCATCATCTTCAAGGGTTTTAGTTGATCATAACCCCACAACATATTCGAATCTGGTACCTGTCAGTCTCTATTCATAAAATGGTTAACTTGAAATATTTGGTTGAAAATCCAAGTTCTGGGTTCAAATTCTGCTGAGGTCGACTTTGCTTTTCACCCTTTTGGAATCTATGAAATAATAAGTACCAGTTGAGCACCAGAGTCATTATAACTGACTAGGCCTCTCCCTCCAAATTTCAGGCCTTGTGCCTAGGATGGTTTATATGCAGAATTGTTAGAGTGCTGGACAAAGATGCCTTATTGTATCTAGCTTCAACTCTTCATTTTCTGAGTTCACATCTCACCTAGGTCAGCATTGCCTTTTATTTACTCAGCCCTGTTCTCTTTCAATTTATGACATTGTGTCTTTGTCAGAAACTACTGAAGGGTCATGGATAGACAGAATTGTTAGAATGTGAGATAAAATGCCTTGCAGTATTTACTTCAAACCTTTATATACTAAGTTTGAATCCTTTTGAGGTTAACATTGGCCTTCCCTCCGAGGTCGATAAACCAATGTACCATTCAAGCACTGGGATCAGTAATACTAGCTATTTCCTTCCCACCAAAATTTCAAGACCTATTCTGAAGTTAAAAACAATTATAATTATTATCATAAGCATCATTATTATTATTATTAAAGATGTCTAATATTGTGATGTTAAAAATTGAAAATATTGTATGTACCAGGGGTTTGTACTGTCTGTCAAGTCACAACAAGGATCTCTTTTTGAAGAGTTGGCAGAACAACCAATTTTTGCAGAGTTAGCAGAATCATTAATATGCCAGACAAAATGTTCAGTGGCAATAGAATGTCCTGTTGGGCTTCTACAGAAAGTTTGCTTTTTAAGAACAGGAAAAATTACCAGGAGAGTTCTAAGCACTTGAAAGACTATTGAAAACTTGTGGAGACCTAAGGTTACAGGTACTAATGTCATTATCTTTATTCACAGGTCCCAATGCACAGACACAACAATTTTCATACTCCAAATTCTTGTAATTTCAGATTTCAAGGGATTGTATTTTTCTCATCCTCTTTCCTTAAGATTGTACAATTAGACAAACATGAAAGGTCAATTAGTATGCAACTTTGCTTTTCCTTGTTGTGTCTGGTTTATTATTTTCTAACTTCTTATCTGTTATTATTATTATTATTAGTAGTAGTAATAGTATTTTGATTTGGCTCAGGCTCGGTCTTATTCTTGGTAGGATTTATATGGGTAGTGGGTTATTACCTGTAACCTTAGGTATCCACATTTTTTCAGCAGTCTTTCAAGTGCTTAGAACCCTCCTGATAATTCTTACTATCTCTGAGAGCCAAACATTATGTAGGAGCTCTACTGGGCATTCTATTTCAATCTCCTTCAGCCATTTGTCTATCTCTTAGCTTATTGTTTCCCAATGCACCAATTATTATAGGCATGTCCGTTACTGTTAGCATGCTCCAAATTCTTCCTATTTCAAATTTTAAGGGATTGTATTGCTTTTTTTTTTTCTTTCCTCTTTCTTTACGATTCTGGAATCAAACGGGTATGATGGGTCGATAAGAAAGAAACTTCATTTTCCTTATCTAGAATTGTTATGATTAATGTTATTATTTCTATTATTATTGGGGTGATGGTACAATTAGCAAAATACCACACAAAATACTTTGAAGAGGAGGAGGAGGATGGAGAGGAGGAGGAAGAGAGGAGGAAGAGGAGGAGGAAGAGAAGGAGGAAGAGAAGGAGGAAGAGGAGGAGGAAGAAGAGAAGGAGGAAGAGGAGGACGAGGACGAGGAGGAGGAGGAAGAAGAGGAGGAGGAAGAATAAGAGGGGGAGGAGGAGGAGGAAGAAGAGGAGGAAGAGGAGGGGAAAGAGGAGGAGAAAGAGGAGGAGAAAGAGGAGGAGAAAGAGGAGGAGGAGGAGGAGGAGGAAGCAGAGGACGAGGACGAGGTGGAAGAAGAGGAGGAGGAAGAGGAAGGGAAAGAGGAGGAGAAAGAGGAGGAGGAGGAAGAGGACGTGGAGGAGGACGTGGAGGAGGAAGAAGAAGAGGACGAGGAAGAGGAGGCGGAAGAGGAGGAAGAGGAGGAAGAAGGGGAGGAAGAGGAGGAGGAAGAAGTGGAAGAGGCAGAAGGAAGAGAAGGCAGAAGGAAGAGAAGGCAGTGTCATAGCAGCAGCAGAAGCAGCAGCAACAGCAGCAATGGTAGTAGCAGAGAAGTGGTGACAGAAGTATCAGTATTAGATGTAATAATACCAGCATCCCAAATTCACAAACATCAGTTTAACAATATTTCCAAGCAGAAATTCTCATCTATTTTATAGGAAGCCCACTTTAAACACACACACACACACACACACACACACACACACAATAGCACATATGCACATGCATATAAACATACTAATCATTTTCACAAATAAAAATTTTGTTTGGGACTTTGACCTTGAACCTTTCACTTATTAAACACTTGTTATAATATCCTTTCCTATTTTGCCAGTCTTCCGAGACAGCATTGATGTCAAATCTAACCTACTTAAGAATCCCTAGATATACAAGGTAGAGGTCTGAACTAAGACTACTAATGGGATTTATCAACAATGCTAGTGTTGATGATTCTTTGATCTTTATATAGCTTCCACTGTGCTTCTTTGATAATTATGGTGAATTCAATCCACTGCGATAATTTCCATTTTCATTTCCTTTCTGAACATACTCTGCTGTTGCTAATTTGAAGTCTGACCTTTGATTATGACTTTGTGATGATTTTCCCAACTGATCTTTACAACAAGGTGTAAACTTTTCCTCAATATCCTATGCAGTTGTTATTGCAGTTATTTTATGATTTCATTTTCTGATATCAATACGAAGGATGACTTGACTTTAGAAATATTCTTCCACTGTATTTTTTAAATACTTTATCACATTTTTAGTATTAATCTTTAAGCATGATTGAATAGAAAAAAAAATCTCTTTATATTTGCTCCTTTTCACCTTTGAATCAATATTTTTACTACAGGAACATTTTTCTTTTCTTAGTAAATATTACAATTTGTATACATGAGTTCATTGCTGCTGTCTTTTTTTTTTTTTCAGTACACAGCAGATAATAAAACTAAAATATGAATTAACATCAATAAAAACCAGAGACCTTTTAACAATGACCTAATAAGGGTGTAGCAGCATACAAATATCTGAAAGATTTTACTTTAATTTCATCTAATGGAAAATAAAACTAACCTATTCATACTCTATAAATACAGTGACATATTGTAGTTTGATGCTATTGTGCAAAATTCCTTTTGTATGGGATTTCAAAAGGATATAACGTTCACCTTCATGGAATATTTCAAACATCATAACTTGTACATATCCATGTTATATTATTATATATCTCAACATGCTAGAAAAGAGAAAATGCATGGAAAAATAAGAAGAGAATACAACAGCATAAGCATTCTATATTTATTATAAAACAGTCTATCAAATAAAATTAAAAACAACTAGTATTTATGTTATTTCATATATATGTGTATATATTATCATCATCATCATCATTACATTCATCATCATCATCATCGTTTAATGGCAGCTTTCCATTCTGGTTGGATGGTTTGACTGAGGACTGGCAAGCCAGGAAGCTGCACTAGGCTCCAATCTGATCTGGCAAGGTTTCTACAGCTGGATGCTCATCCTAATGCCAACTGCACCGAGAATGTAGTGAGTGCTTTTACATGCCATTGGCATGGGGGCCAGTCAGACGGCACTGGCATCAACCACACTCGAAAGAGAGTGGTGTGGTGGGTCAGTGATATCTTCCTGATGTCAAACTATCTAGAAATGTGATAAAATCCTTATAATCTCAATATTGTGTGTGAAACAAATAATCTTTTTCAGTGCAACGTTTCTTTTGTGGTTCAGTACATATATATATATATATATATATATATATATATATATATATATATATATATATTTGAAAAAGTGAATAGAAATGGTTTTTTTCATACATTTTCCTCTTTAATAATTAGATGTTTATAAATTATTAGATGTTTACAAGTGGTGACTTTGTTGTGAGTTTCTCGCTTAAAAGCAGTTTACAAACTGATATTTGATATTATATATATAATCTTGACTGAAAATATATCTAATTTCTGAAGATTGCATGGTAATTAAAAGTTGTGTAACATCTTAATTGAGTATTAATGTACTTTGAAATATTTATAATAGGAGATTTAAGAAGGTTAAAGTTACTTTCCTGACTACACACCTGTCACTGCCATCAGTGTCCTTCTAATCCTCACTAAACTCTCTCTGTGTCTCTGTCTGTCTCTGTCTGTCTCTCTCTTTTCATCTAAGTATCTGCAGCTGCTATAGAAAACACACACCACCAGACTGACAACTTACAGTTTACCACCCCCTCTTCCAGTGATCATAGACGATGACGTCTTAAATAGTTATTTTCTCAATTTGGTGGTCAGCAAGTTGGATTCCATGCAGCCGTGTCTGCTAATGTTGAAAGATAAATCTGACCATGGTGAGATTTGAACTCTGAAACCAAAGACAACCAAGCTAAGTATTACAAGGCATTTTGTCCAACACTCTAATGGTTCAGCTAATCTACCACCATAGATTGGTCTCAAATTTTGGCCCAAGGCCAGGAATTTTGGGGTAGGGGGAAAGTTAGTTACTTCAACCCCTACTGCTCAACTGTTCTTATTTTATTGACTCCAAAAGGATGAAAAGTAAAGTCTATCTTGACAGAACTTGAACTGAGAATGTAAACAGAAATGAAACACCACTAAGCATTTTGTCCACTATGAGAACAACTCTGCTACTTGAGGCCCTACCCCACCATAGTAATATTAATGATAATTCAGTTACGTACATATGCTCTTGTTGGGTGCAAATGGGAATAATCACTATGTTAGCACAGGCAGTTTTTCAAATTCAGATATTTACATAAAATTTCAATATAATCTAATGAGAATATAAACCACTCACAAAATATTACTTTTGAAGAGTGAATTAGATATAGTTAAATAATAATAATGTCGTTCACATTTGAGGCATAAATTATAATATTAATTTATATTCTATGAGATGATAGAATATATATCAATCCATGTAGCAAAATAAGTATTGATCATAATATTTCTAATTCAAGAGGTGAGAGTTTTGTTGGATTCCATGGAATGCAACTCTAATGTTACCTATATATATGTGGAGATGCAATGGCCCAGTGGTTAGGGCAGCGGACTCGCAGTCAGAGGATCACAGTTTCAATTCCCAGACCAGGCGTTGTGTGTGTTTATTGAGTGAAAACACCTAAAGCTCCACAAGGCTCCAGCAGGGGGGGGCGACCCCTGTTGTACTCTTTCACCCCAACTTTCTCTCACTCTTTCTTCCTGTTTCTTGAGTAACGCTGCAATGGACTGGCATCCCGTTCAACTGAGGGGAACACATACGCCATAGAAACCAGGAAACCAGGCCCATGAGCCTGGCTAGGCTTGAAAAGGGCGCATAAAAAAATTAATATATATACATATTTGACCAAAATTACAGAGTAGGAGTACGCTGGAGTAGGAGAAAGAGCAGTATAAGTGAAGGGAGAAGAGAGAAAATAGTAATTTAGTGAAGGAGAAATAGTGAGAGTAATAGCCCTGACTGAAAGAGAGTGAGAGAAAGTAATAGCAATAGAGAAAGGATGGGATGATAGAAGAATAAGGAA
Source organism: Octopus bimaculoides (assembly GCF_046866305.1). NCBI lineage: Eukaryota > Metazoa > Mollusca > Cephalopoda > Octopoda > Octopodidae > Octopus > Octopus bimaculoides. Next base: position 38,771,319 of record NC_142928.1, read on the forward strand.
GGAAGGGGTGAAAAAAATCAGTGTTTCAACTCTGTGTGGGTATATGTGTGTATGTAAAAGGGAAGTATGTGAGTGTTTGTGGGTGTGTGTGTGTGGTGTGTGTGTGTGTGTGTGTGTGTGTGTGTGCAATGGAAATGGGATGGTGAACATTCAACACTGAAAAGAAAAATCAAACAGCATTTCAACTCTGTTTGATTATATGTGTATATGTGTGTGCATGTACAAAGGAAGTATGTGAATATATCTGTGATTATTATGTACCTTATTTTATAACTTATCTATATATAAAATACTACAACTAGCCATCATTTTTGATGACACCGGGTCAGTTAGTATATATATATATATATATATATATATATATATATTCCAGGGTGAAAAACTAGAGGTAGTCGATAGCTTCCGCTATCTGGGCGACCAAGTTAGTAGTGGGGGTGGGTGCGCTGAAAGTGTAGCTGCTAGAATAAGAATAGCCTGGGCAAAGTTTAGAGAGCTCTTACCCCTGCTGGCGACAAAGGGACTCTCACTCAGAGTAAAAGGCAGACTGTATGACGCATGCGTACGAACAACCATGCTACATGGCAGTGAAACATGGGCTGTAACTGCTGAGGACATACGTAAGCTCGCAAGGAATGAAGCCAGTATGCTCCGTTGGATGTGTAATGTCAATGTGAATACCCGTCAGAGTGTAAGTATCTTGAGAGAAAAGCTGAACATTAGAAGCATCAGTTGTGGCGTGCAAGAGAGACGATTGCGCTGGTATGGACATGTGGTGAGAATGGAGGAGGATAGCTGCGTGAAAAAGTGCCACACCCTAACAGTTGAGGGAACCCGTGGAAGAGGTAGGCCCAGGAAGACCTGGGCTGAGGTGGTGAGGCAAGACCTTCGTACATTGGGCCTCACCGAGGCGATGACTACGGACCGAGACCTTTGGAAATGGGCTGTGCGTGAGAAGACCCGGCAAGCCAAGTAAGATCGTTGCCAGTGCCCCTGGACTGGTTCTTGTGCGGGTGGCACATGAGATGCACCATTTTGAGCGTGGCCGTTGCCAGTACCGCCTGACTGGCTCCTGTAGGATTTTCGAGCGAGATCGTTGCCAGTGCCCCTGGACTGGCTTGTGCGGGTGGCACATAAAAGACACCATTTCGAGCGTGGCCGTTTTCGTGCGGGTGACACGTAAAAGCACCCACTACACTCTCTGAGTGGTTGGCGTTAGGAAGGGCATCCAGCTGTAGAAACTCTGCCAAATCAGACTGGAGCCTGGTGTTGCCATCCGGTTTCACCAGTCCTCAGTCAAATCGTCCAACCCATGCTAGCATGGAAAGCGGACGTTAAACGATGATGATGATGATGATATATATATATTCTTAAAACTTGCACCTTAAATGAGGACAAATTGCTGAGATTAATTGAAGTTATTAATTTTGAAGTTTTATATGTTAATAATTAGGTATGAAATATGGACAGGAGTGTTCAGACCTGGGAAAAAAATATTGGCTGTGTGTAGAACACTGTCTAGAAGTTTGAGACTATAGATGTGATACGAATGTAATAAAAAAAAAAAGACAGATGTTTTATGCAAATTTAGATATAGTTAACATACAGACAGTAAAATTCATAACACCAAAGATTTTTTGTAATATCAGAAGTAAAAGAGAAAAAGTATGTTTAAAGGACAAAATTAAAGTTATTTAACCCTAGTCAGTACTGGTAAAGTAGTCCTATAATCAAAAGCCTTCCAGCCATAACCATCCTCTATTTAGAGGTAACTGGAACTACATTATATAACATATCATTTTGATTTTTTAAGGTAGTAGTGTTGTTAGTGTTCACAAAAACCAACTACTGGGCCAGTTGGAAGGCTTTTATCTAGGTACGATGGAGTATAAAGAGTGTGAATAATTTAGATATGAGATCAGAGTAAATATGATATGTATAGGATTTTAAGGTATTATGATTATATGTATATTATTAGCAATTATTCAAGATTGAAATATATTCTAACATTGAAAAGACAATGCAGGCTTAAAGTTGCAGTTTTAAATAGTGAAAAAGAGACGTATATACTCTCTTGAAGTCAATCAACCTATCATTAGTGAATGACATGCAATTGATTACATTTAGCACGCCTATGTGAGATGAAAGGAATATCAGCTGATTGAATCACACAATAGATTAAAATGAATACCCAGATATAAGTAATCACATAATAGCTTAAGATTTTAACAATTCAGAATGAATGTTCAATATATATATTTTTTTTGGCTATAATCACCTTTCCTACTATCTCAAGACATCAGATCAACTGTTCTGGCATTTCATACACACTACACTTGCCTTTGTGCAATAGTATCTACATAGTGCATAAAGGTTTAATTTTTTTCATCTCAACTAGAATTACTTGACATTTTGGCCTCTCCAATTACTGGATACTCTAGCATTAAAGATGTGAAATATTGTTAGATCTTAAACAATTCTTTGATCTTATGGTAATTAACCATGCATTATATTACAGTTTGGTCTTTATTGTTAGATATAACATTAGGTATAAAGAATTGTTAGACTGAAATAATGGTTGATTACAGTATGTTTAATCTATAATTACTGGTGTTGTTCTGCCCTTGGAAGAGAAGTAAAAGGAAAAGCAATATACAAGTTAAGGGAAACTTTGTTATCAAGCAGAAGACAGGAATAAAATTCTTTTTTAAATAGAAATTATGTAAGTAAGAATAAGGAAGATCGAAGTTAGTTATGCATATCTGGAGCAAGAATGAAAATATAGGCTACTTTTTGAAAGCTTAAATTATGAATATACTAATCCAAAACTTATATAAAGAGATTTTCTTTGTCACTGTAAACGAACAGTAAAATCATGTTTCACTTTTAATGAAGATATATCACTGTTCACATACATGCATGTAAAATTTTAAAAGGCATATGCATTGACACATGTATTTAAACACATTTACACACATGCACATGCTTCACAATAGCAAGTTTTTTACATCTAACTACAGTATATCAATGCAGCAAATTAGGGACATGCCAAATTATCTGAAGTTTATTATTTCATTTAAAAGTAGTTGGATAGACACAAGTATGTAACTACTCAACGTGAAAAGTAGAAAATCTCTAGTAATGGCTCTCACAGAAACTGACATCTCATTTTGCAAGTAAACCACACAGACATGTATATAAATGATTGAATTCAAACAAACATTAAAATAACCATAAAATTTTTTATACCTTATACTTTGTTTTCTCACTAGAATGGCAGAATCATGATCAAAGAGAAAACATATATATATATATATATATATATATATATATATATATATATATATATATATATATATATATATATATATATATTCTTTTATTCTTTTACTTGTTTCAGTCATTTAACTGTGGCCATGCTGGAACACTGCCTTTTAGTCGAAGAAGTCAACCCCTGGACTTATTCTTTGTAAGCCTGGTGCTTATTCTAGCAGTTTCTTTTGCTGAACTGCTAAGCTATGGGGATGCAAACATATTAACGTCAGTTGTCAAACAATGGTGGGGGGGGGGGGGGCAAACACAGACACAAACACACCAAATCCATTTATAAAGCTTTAGTCAGCCTGAGGCTATAGTAGAAGACACTCAAGTTAGAAAACCTAGTAATGTGGATCACTTTACATGTGTATACATACATATACATATATATATATATATATGTAAATCAGACTGAAAACTGGTGCAGCTATCCAGCTTACCAGTTCCAGTCGAACCACCCAATCTATGCCAACATAGAAAGTAGACATTAAATAATGACAATGATGATGATGATGATATGTATATATATCATACATACATACAAATATATATATATATATATATATATATATATATATATCATCATCATTTAATGTTTGTTTTCTATTGATATATATATATATATATATATATATATATATATATATATATATATATATATGTATACATATATATATGGGTGGATTTAGATATAAATTTACACATATATATTCAATAATATGCATTTAATTGTATTTATAAATACATGAGAATTGAATTTTAAACATACAGTACAAAGAGCATATTTGTCTGGGCAATAAGGAAAGATATAATTTCTTTCTAATGTTAAGTTATCTTTTAAGATAGTTAAATTGGCTTCAAGAAACATCATCTGTGATGAAGTAAAATCAAAGAAGACATGAAATTATACTTGAAATAGTGACATTGGATGAAGTTAAATTATGATATACAGTATTGAAGTCCTGTCTAACACATGCAGGATAGAAAAATTGATATTTGCAATATGATAGTGATATGAATGCCAATAGAGTAAGATGGTGTAGGATAGAAACCTAAATATTTCCCAAGATTTTTTAAAGCATACTGAGCATATAACCTAGGCACCAAGATATTTAGAAAATACTTTATCTCCCTTTTTTTCAATAAAATGCATGAATTTTCCCAACACTGAATTATATAATCTATACATATAATGGATTGATGTTGCTGCAGTATGCATTCACAGTTGAATTGCCAGAAATCAAAACAAAACAGAGTCTAGTAAACAAAACTTCATTAACTAACATAACTCCATCCAGCTGTACATTTGCACCTCCACCACAGAGGGAATTATATGTAAAAAAGGGAATCTTTCTGTTTCTTTTTCTCTATGACTACTACAATGTTCTTAGCTTCCAAATTGCTGTTTAAAGGGAAAAAGTGTTACCTAAACTCAGGTGATATACCTGCTTCTTTTACTTCCATCATCTTATAAATAACACGATGATGATAGTCTCTTGTGCTCCAAGAAAGATGGTTCTGACATTTCTTGCTATACAATTGGCTCAAATGATTGGTATATAACGATCATATGTATATGCTGTACATTAGCCCACACCCTCATTAAATCGATGTTGCCTGGACAGGTACATAACGTATCACGTCAGGTGTTGAAGTGATTGCAGAGAGGTGTGAGATGAAACCTTTTGCTCATGATTACAACACCCCACCTGGTTCAAAATTTTAAACCACAATGTCACAATCATGAGTGCCACAGCTTAACTACTATGCCATTTGCCCTCACAAGTCTCTACATTCATTCTTTCTTCTCTGAAACTGCATTCCTTTTAAACTGCCATCCTTAGTATATTTTGCTTCACACAAAAACTTCAGTAGTTAATTATAAGCAATAAATGTGATTGAAACTAACTACCCTTCTTTATCTTTATTTGTTGAAGAGGCTAGAAAGGCTTCATATATTTGCATCTTCAACACAGAGGAAATTATAAGCAGAAAAGGGATAACGGTGTTTCACTGAAACTTAAGCACCCTCCATTATTGAAAATACTTTCCTTTTCTCCAGTTTCATGAAAAAGTATGAAACAAAGAAAAAATAGAAAATAAGGGCATTTTAAATATAACTGAAAAATACTCTCTTTCTTACTCTGACTTCCCAATCTCTTTTGATTGAAGTTATACTAAAAGATGATGTAGGTTTAGCAGTACTGGAAGAATCTGCTTGCAGTTTTATGATACAATCGTGCCATCTCTTCTACTTTATGCATAAGGCAGCATATTCAATAAGATATATTACATAGAAGTGAAAGAGAAAAAGATTTATAATGTAAACAACCAGAAATTAAATTTTAAAAATTATTAAAGCAGAGAAACCATGAATTTGTTATGTCCAGAAAACAGAAACGAAGTTTCTTTTGTGTATGTGTGCACGTGCATGCATGCATGTGTGTGTGTGTGTGTGTATGTGTGTGTGTGCACATGCATCCACGTATGTGTATGTGCACATGCATGTGTGTGTGTGCTCTGCAACATAAGTTATTACAACTTTTTGACAAGATATATGATAAAGCAAATTTCATCATTCCGAGTTAAACAAGAATATATACAGTAGTATATCATGATATATAGCTCAAATGAGAACACTCTTGTTCTAGCTAGACTTAAGCTGTTTGTAAAGAAGGTATAGTCAAAATAGATTTCATCTGGAAAGCTAATTTACAAGAAATTAGCTTCATATGAATCAGTTCCCAGTAGAAGGTTTGTTTCAAATTAGTCTGACATTTCAAAAACTGGAATTAAAAAGTCATCAAGTTTAGAAAATGATTTAAATGATAAACTCATATAGACCAATAAGTCTTACCTTAATTAAACCCACTCCTTATTTAAAATAATCCATTGAAGTTAATTATTCAGAGATGTCATCCATATAAAAGTAATGGTTAAGTGAGCATTAGCATATTTAATGTAGTTAGTATCAAAAATCTAATTAGAAATAATTATGCTGTGAGAGAGGAACATTACTTTAGTTTCTACTAATGTGTACAAACAAGTACAGAATACAATTTCAGACACATTTCTGACTTATTAGAATTTTACAGTTAAGTTTAGGTTTCACTGTACTAACCAAACTAGCAAGAAGGTGAATACTACAATCATATACAATTGTTGGCACTCTGTCGCTTACGACGTCGAGGGTTCCAGTTGATCCGATCAACAGAACAGCCTGCTCATGAAATTAATGTGCAAGTGGCTGAGCACTCTGCAGACACGTGTACCCTTAACGTAGTTCTCGGGGATATTCAGTGTGACACAGTGTGACAAGGCTGACCCTTTGAATTACAGGCACAACAGAAACAGGAAGTAAGAGTGAGAGAAAGTTGTGGTGGAAGAGTACAGCAGGGTTCGCCACCATCCCCTGCCAGAGCATCGTGGAGCTTTAGATGTTTTCGCCTAATAAACACTCACAACGCCCGGTCTGGGAATCGAAACCGCAATCCTATGACCGCGAGTCCGCTGCCCTAACCACTGGGTCATTGCACCTCCACAATCATATACAATATTATACAGGTTTCAGAAAAAATAACATAATTAAAAAAAGCAAAACACTGAATTTAATTATTGACACTTGTGTGCATGAATTATATAGGTTCAGGCATAGTTGCTTAGCTAAGAAGTTTACTTTGCATTCATGAGAGAGATCTGAGTAATTAATCCTAATGTTATAAATTTTAAAACTACAAATATTTCATGACAATTTATACACAGTACTGTACATCTAGTAAGTGAGTCTCTCATCGATAATTTCAGCAAAGACAGTGAAGTGTATACTCCACATTAAACATATGTCTTTTTCTCGCAACATAAGTATTTGTAATTAGAGTTTTTACATTCAAAAATACATTAAAACTAATTTAGATAATTTTTATCCAAATCCATGCATTTATTGCCTCTACATTTTTTCAATTTTACCAATATAGATTTATTTATGTTACATAAATCATTTTGTTGAGGCTAAAATAATTTTCAAGTGAACATCTAAACACCACCTGAAAGCCTCTACATGATTGCTTTGCCCACAAAAATTATCATGTAAAATATGTCCATCTTATCATACACTGAAGGCAAGTGCTTCATTGCAGCTTTAGCTGTAGTGGATAAGATAAATTAAAGCAAACACTAACAAGGTAGGGTATTTACAGCTAGATTATGTCTGAATAAAAAACAGGATGTTCATGGCTGGAATGATTTTACTCATAAAACTACCTAATCAGAGCTAGCAATGAATCAAACAACAACTTGCATTAATTCATCATTCAAGATTGCCGAAAATCTTAATTAAATTAGGTTTTGTTCTGACTAAGACAAAAAAGTAAATCAATTATTTTCAGTTATTATGTTTATTTAAACCTCATTGATTACACTAATCAATTACAACTGCTATAGTAATTAATAGCAAGGCTATACAAAATCTGATTATATTGAAATGCTTCCTTTTATAATCTAAATAAAAATTAGTTGAGTAGCAGAAATTGTAAATTCAAAACTAAATATCTTACCTTATTTAGTTTTATTCATTTAGTGCTGGAGTTCAAATTTTGCTAAGTCAAGTTGATGAAATAAGACTTTGACGGGAGTTGGTTAAAAAGAACACCACCATAATCAACCAAGTTAATTCTTTTTTTTTTTTTGTATCAGGCAAATGTAAAAGATATCATTATGTTAGGTCATTATGTCAAATGAAATGTCTGATTTTGAACAGAAAGTTTATTTTACTTTATCTCAACAAAAAGCAATGCAGTTAATCAAAGTATACACCTAAATTATCAACACAATTTTGCCATTTTATCGGTAGCTTATTTATGCCAGCAGCAAAGAATTCTGGAGAGCAAGAGATGATGAAATCACATAAAGCTGTCTTTGCATCTTCTTCAGAGTTGAAGTTTTTTTCCTTGCAAAATGTTGTCTAATGCCTGGAAAACGTGATAGTCAGTTGATGCAAGGTCTGGTGAATACGGTGGGTGACAGAGTACTTCCAAGTTCAGTTCCTGTAACTTAAGTAGTGTTCAACTTGTATATATATATATGTATATAGTGGTGATGCATGATCTTTGAACACTGGACCACACTGAAGCAATGACAAGTGACCGAGACCTTTGGCAATATGCTGTGCTTAAGAAAGGTGGCGAGCTACCAGGAACATTAGCACGCTGGGTGAAACACTTAGTGGTATTTTGTCTGTCTTTACGTTCTGAGTTCAAATTCTGCTGAGGTTGATTTTGCTTTTCATCCTTTTGGAGTCGTTAAATTAAGTACCAGTTGCATACTGAGATCGATCTTATCGACTGGCCATCCTCCCCCAAAATTCGGGCCTTGTGCCTGGAATAGAAAAAAAGAGATTATACCATGCTTAAGAAAACCTGTCTAGTCAAGTGGAATCATAGATGTGGCCAATGCCAGTGTTGTGCAATTGGCACCCATTCCAGTGTCACATAAAAAGTATCCTTTGTATGTTCGGTGATAGCCATGCTTCAGAAGACTGGTCAAGCCAAGTGAAATCATACCCATGCCAGCTTGGAAAACAGACGTTAAATGATGAAGATGGTATATATCATCATCATCATCATCATCATCACCGTTTAACGTTCACTTTCCATGCTAGCATGGGTTGGACGATTTGACTGAGGACTGGCGAATCAGATGGCTGTACTAGGCTCCAATCTGATTGGCAGAGTTTCTACAGCTGGATGCCCTTCCTAACGCTGACCACTCCGAGAGTGTAGTGGGTGCTTTTATGTGGCACCGGCATGAGGGCCAGTCAGGCAGTACTAGCAACGGCCACGCTCAAATGGTGTTTTTTACATGCCACCTGCACAGGAGCCAGTCCAGACCTCGCTCGAATGTTTTTTCACGTGCCATATATATATGTGTGTGTGTGTGTGTGTGTGTGTGTGTGTGTGTGTGTGTGTGTGTGTGTGTGTGTGTGTGTGTGTGTGTGTGTGTGTGTGTGTGTGTGTGTGTGTGTGTGTGTATTCTTTTATTTGGTTCAGTCATTTGACTGAGTACTGCCTTAAAGAGTTTTTCTTGTACTGAAAAATTTGACTCTAGCATTTATTCTTTGTAAGCCTAGCACTTAATCATTGATCGCTTTTGCTGAACTGCTAATGGGTACATAAACACACCAACATCAGTTGTTAAGTGATGATGGAGGCGATAAACACAGACACATAGACACATGCACACACACACACACACACACACACACACACACACACACAAACACACACATATATATACAACGAGCTTCTTTCAGTTTCAGTCTACCAATTCCACTCACAAGGTCTTGGTTGGTTTGAGGCTATAGTAGAAGACACTTGCCCAAGGTGCCACACAATGAGACTGAACCTGGAAGCATGTGGTTGGGAAGCAGCCTTCTTACCACATACCCACACCAGCATATATATATATATATATATATATATATATATATATATATATATATATATATATATATATATATATATGCATGCATGTATGTTAATATATATATATATATATGTGTGTGTGTGTGTGTGTGTGTGTGTGTGTGTGTGTGTGTATGTATATATATATATATATATATATACATATATATATACAGATATATATATATATATATATATATATATATATATATATATATATGATGATGATGATATATATATATATATATATATATATATATATATATGTATGTATGTATGTATGTATACAGGTGTGAGAAGGTGTAACTGTGAGTACAATGACTTCTAGATTTCACCTAAAATTCCAAACAGGAAAATTATATTAACAAATCAATATGACTAATGACCTGAGGCAATAAACAGAAATCACTGGTGACCTGGTAAAGTAAGATGGTATTTGGTTGAATATTTTCTTATATCTAATGTTCAAAAAGAATTTAAGGCATTCACTTTAAAGAAGTGTTGGTTTTGGTTTTGGATCAAGGCACTCCCTGTTTCTATACTTTTCTGAAACTATGTTTTCAATGCTTTTAAATATTCTCTTATCTATTGTGTACCAGCATGGGTCTCTACAACATTATGACAAAAGTGTTCGGTATTTTATGGTTAAAATGTAAACCTTAGAGGGATATGGAGAAAATCTGAGACTATTACATTATCAGCTGAATGATAAGGTAAGTAGAACTGTGAGCCATCAAACTATTTTCGTCAATTCTTTGACACATCATATCTGAACAAAATGGAGGATTGATAGTTTAAATACCTAAGGAAGAATAATGCTTTTCTTCTGCCTGAGATTATTACATCACTAGTCACTAATCTCATATACTTGTATGTAAGCATAATACTAAGAATCATCATCATCATCATCATCGTTTAACGTCCGCTTTCCATGCTAGCATGGGTTGGACGATTTGACTGAGGACTGGTGAAACCGGATGGCAACACCAGGCTCCAGTCTGATTTGGCAGAGTTTCTACAGCTGGATGCCCTTCCTAACGCCAACCACTCAGAGAGTGTAGTGGGTGCTTTTACGTGTCTCCCGCACGAAAACGGCCACGCTCGAAATGGTGTCTTTTATGTGCCACCCGCACAAGCCAGTCCAGGGGCACTGGCAACGATCTCGCTCGAAAATCCTACAGGAGCCAGTCAGGCGGTACTGGCAACGGCCACGCTCAAAATGATGCATCTCATGTGCCACCCGCACAAGAACCAGTCCAGGGGCACTGGCAACGATCTTACTTGGCTTGCCGGGTCTTCTCACGCACAGCACATTTCCAAAGGTCTCGGTCAGTAGTCATCGCCTCGGTGAGGCCCAATGTACGAAGGTCTTGCCTCACCACCTCAGCCCAGGTCTTCCTGTGGGGAATATAATAAAAATACCTTTTATCTGTTTCAGTCAGTATTCTCAACATGATTTTTGTGAAGATAGATATGTTAATATTTGTGATATAAAAATACATATGTACATAAACACATGCATGTGCACGTGCATGCCCACACACACACACACACACATACACACACACACACACATATATATATATATATATATATATATATATATAACATTAGGAGATGATTCTTTTAAATAGGTTTCAAATCATAGTACAGTCTACTGCATGATTTTTTCTCCCTTGTAGAAATATCTGCAGTAATTAGTTTTGTGAGATTGATGTGCTGCCTATTGCGCTACCAAGAAGATCTCTTCTGGCAAATATTAATTCAATGTTAATGAAATGAAAAATTAAATTAGTGAATCACAGGGTTGCTTTTAGAATCAACATTCTTTTCATATCTTGCCATTTTGGTACTTAATAAATCCAATAATTCTGATTTTATAATTAACTTTTGCAAGCCTTTTAATATGCAATGAGAGTTGATTCCATCAGTTTTATGATATAATTTAGAAATTTTCTTTCCTTCCTTTTTTTTCGTTTCTTTTCTTACATATGAGAATCTGTTTTTGTAAGAGTTCAAGGTTATAATTAACTTAATCATACTATATTACTAATATATTTTATTAACCACTGTGGGATTTGAACTCAGTAACATGGATCACTAACAGAGATGAAATAAAGCTTTTAGTGTTACTCTATTTTTCTCATTATAATATATGTAAGATACAATATTGATATTAAGTCTTCAAAAATTTTGTAACTTATCTTTCTTAAGTGATTAATTATCATTTCTTTTCCCATATAATTACCTAATTCTTTTTTAAATTGCAGATATATTAGTAATGAAATGATGTTATTATTATAACATCTATATTGAAAGTTTAATGTAATTTTCATTCATTCATAAATAACACAGGTCAACAATTTTTTTTTTTTTTTTTTGTGTTGTCAAAAACTTTCAACCTGAACTACAGGTTTTTTAACCCACAGAATCCAAAAATTACATTAGTTTATTACTATCATGCCAAGACTTTAAGATACTGTATCCATAGTATTTGATGGTTTTGTCAATAAAACAGCTTATGAAGAAAAGGCATGACATCCAAACAAACGTAGAAGTTACATATTTCAATTTAACTTGTAATCAGTTGAAGTATCAAGTTGTCTCTCATGCTTTCCTTGGCCAGATTTCTTGCTAAGACTAGTAATCATTCTTCTCAATATTGATGTAATTTAAGGTGGCAAGCTGGCAGAATCATTAGCATGCTGGGCCAAATGCTCAGTGGCATTTCTTTTGTTGAGTTCAAATTCTGCTGGGATCGACTTTGATTCTCATCATTTTGGGGTCAATAAAATAAGTACCAGTTTAACACTGGAGTCGATTTAATCGATTAATCCCCACGCACAAACCTTCAGGCCTTGTGCCAAATTATGAAACCAGTGTTGATGTATTTTAATTGAACATTATTTTAGATTCATTGCATTAAGTATCTTACCAGCACTTCACTGTACTACTGTCTTCAAACAGGTAGAAGTTACGTTTATAATTCATTTGTTATAACAATTAACATTTTGAACAGAAGCAAATCTTTCAACAAAATGGAAATTTCAAGCAAATTAATAAAATATAAATTGAAGAGAATTAAGATAACATTAATGAATTGTAAAATATATTGCATAAACATATTCCTCTCTAATATTGAAAATTTGATTCAGTAAGTAATATATTATGAAAGGATATAAAATAACTTTCAACGTAACAGTGTTTATGACGTGGAATTATAATCCTAATAGAATTCAAGTTGTTTTTCCAAAATTGTGTATAAGTATGCTTGGAAGTGTGGAGAATTATTGTATGTCTTAGAATTAGAAGTTTGAGAGACGATTCTTATGGTGTTATCAGATCCAATCAGAAAGAGGGATCTGTCGGGAAGGGGAGAAACAGAATCTAGTAAATAGATAAATGAATAAATAAAAACACCTACTACCAACACACCTTCTTACCATAAACAAATTAATAACATTCCACCTACAATTGCAAGAAATTTGAACACCTCACCACAGAATTCATACATACATTGAATGAAAAAGCCAATGAACATACACAAGCACCAGACCACTTATATACACCTACAGATATATATATATATATATATATATATATATATATATATATATATATATATATATATATATATATATATATGTATATATATATATATATATATATATATATATATATATATATATATATATATATATATATATATATATATATATATATATATATATATATATATATATATATATGCACACACATACACACCACTAATACTAAGTCACAATAATTTTGCTCAAAGAGAACAGTGATGTGAAACTCAAGCCATGAGACAAACTCTCAACTTTAGCTTCGCCCAAAAAAAATTACACACACACATATATTGTCAAAAGTCATATGGCTTACTGGTTAAGGTATTCAGCCAGGATTGCAACATCATGGTTTCAATTCCCAGCCCAAGCATTGCATTGTGTTGTTGAGCAAAACACTTCATCTGACGTTGTTCTGTGATCATTTCATTATCTGACATGTGGCACGTCGTGCACCTGTATAGGTAATGTTGATTTGATGGAGGTGTGAGCTTGAGTGAAGACAAACATCTGATCCCTATAAAAAAATCAATTGTGTGGTTGTTCAGCAAAAAATTGCAGAGCCCTCACATACTGCCTAACAACAGGAGAATCCAGGATATGTGTGTGTGTATGTGTGTGTGTGTATGTGTGTGTGTGTGTGCGTGCGTGCGTGCGTGCGTGTTTGTATAGTCTAACATAATACCAAGAATTGTGATAGCATTTCAGTTTAAAAACTGACAATCTGACAATTTCCTCTTAATGTATTTTGAGAAAATCCATGTCCCACATTCAAACAACACATCTACAGTTATCAGAGAAAGCACTCCCTTTTGTTAATCATTTGTTGCACTGCTCATTCAAACCATTTTCATTTTACTAATTATGCTGTGGATTGCAATTTACCTTTTCTTTCTGAGTTACACAATTTTTGTTGATTAGGGACCCAATTAAATTAGTGTAACCAATGATTTCAGTTGTATGTCATTAAACAGAACTTCTTCCTTGTCAGTGTCATTTCTTAGTCCCTTGTCATGATAATTTGACACTTTTCACTGTCGACCAACTATAAAATATAATGCCCCATCCCCGTAAATCAGTGTCATCTGTACATCTTAAATATGTGTTCATTCTTCCAATGACTTTTGGCTGGGCAGAAACAGCAGGTGGTGTACCATTCATTTAATTAGTCACCCTAGCAAAATGATAAGTAGTGTGTTAGATAATCATATAAAACTGCATAAAAAAGGATAATAGTTGATGAGCAAGTAGGCTTCCAAGATTGCATTTCTGTACAAGACAGCTAAAGTGAAAATCACTGGTGAGAAATTTAGAGACCATGAAATGCAATTATATCACACACATGATGCTTTTTAAAAAATAATGTTTGATTCAGTATGGAGAGAAGCACATGAAGAAGTACAACATCCCCATGCACTGAATCAGAATATTATGAAAACTACATGAAAAAAGTATTAGTGTTCTAAACAATAACGAAATTATACAATGGAATGGAACAAGCATCAGAGTTAGAAATGGCTATTCATTATCACCAGGACATTTCTGTCTAATTCTTGAACAAATTATGACATATGTACACACACCTGGGATGATGGGAATGTAGTATTATTACTTGGTGTTTATCTATTATATTATACTATAAACAGAAACCAAGCAGTGGACAGAGTTGAGAGACCTGATGATTGCAGGTTTTCCTACCAGCATGTGGGCTTAGAACTAATGCCTATTCTAATTTGGTTCATATGATCTGCTATCTTTAAAGATGAACCAAATGTATTATCATTATCAGTGTCTGGCTGGGAGAGGGTGTCACCACTGTTCTATATGGACAGGTTGCTAATAGTAGGGGCAGTGGTACCATGGTTGGTATTATTAAATCAGGTAAGGTTCTCAAGGGTTGTATTATTACTATCATGTGGGTTGGGATTGGGTCCAGGAGCATAGATGGCAGGGACTACCGTGAGGTGGAATAGCTTGCAGTAATTATGGATCCTAAATTTGGTGTTGTGGAATAGGAGATTTTAATTGAAGATTTATTAAAGATAGGTTAATATTTATGTTGTGGTGAGTAATTGGAGTTCAGAATTTTGAAGTAAGCTTGGGTAAGGATCTAATCTGAAGAGAGAATAGTAGCACGAACCATGAGGTCTCTTACTTTGAAGGCTAAGAGTATGGAGCTATGATGAGTAGGTCTACATGGGGAGATCTGAGGTAATCAAACTTTTGAGATGACCAGAGAAATGGGCAAGTACTGGGCACTGGGGGATCTAGTCACAGGTTAATGGAATGTAAATGGACAGAAGTAAGCTCGTTGGGGCCAGGATCGGTACCGGGGATAGAGAAGTGCAAGTTTTGTCTTTAGTTTAGTATTGGGGATATAAAAGATCTCATAGAAACCACTGATCTGGAGAACCTGATTACAGAACTGGGCAGAACTATTAAAGATATCCTCATTTGCTGTTAAGTTAGAAATCTTAACAGAAACACCAGTGATGGTACTATTAAGGATATGTTCAGGGTGATTGAACAGGATATTGATATATTGTAGTGATTCATTCAGTTATGGTTTGTATCTAAGTCGAGAGTGATTCTAAGAAGTTAGCCACTTTCGTGTTATTTTCAAAGGAGATAGAATAATTATAGTTTTTAAAGAATGTATGGAGGGCCTTCTGGGTGCATTCAATGGATGGTAGAGGTATACCTGTGGCTGTATATACCTCTGAATAAGTTGGGGAAGTGTCAGTTAATCTGAGAAAGAAGGAAGAGGCCGACCAAGTCGGTAACCTGAGCAGAATCGGAAGAGCCCATAGTTATGTAAAATAAATCCACAGACGAATTACGGGGCCCGTAATTACTATTAAAATATAAAACATGATTTCCTAGCCGCTGGGATGATGCCAATGTTGGAGCAGGAGACGGGTGCATATTTTCTCGCAAAGATTATGGTTTTATTGGTTTTATTTGATAGAATTAGTGATGTAGAAGTGTAGTTGGAAATATCGAATTCAAAGAAGTGAGTGTGCAAGTTATTAGAAAGTGGGTAGAACCAAGTGATGACATTGCCAGTACAATTCCAAAGTGGAAACTTAACATTGCTTCTAAACTCTACATGCACAAAAATGCATACATACATACAAGTATGTGTGTATATATATATATATATATATATATATATATATATATATATATATATATATATATATATATATATATATATATATATATATATATATATATACACATACATATAGTCATGAAGATAGGCATGTTTTCTGATTATGTGGGTGGAAAAAACTTGAAATCCTTATGGCTTTGTTAAATAAGCAAAGTGAAACAGTGGCTAGTTTAAATGGATTTTTAAAATCTACTCCAATGAAAATAACTCCAATAACCGTTATGAGAATAAATGTTATTATTATGATTTCAATTACTGTTGTACTATATAATTAACATAATTTAATCAGTGTAGTTTGGCTTGAAAAACTGTTTCTGAATCGAGGTGTTGTTTTCTTCGATTATATTTTAGGTATTTGTTTATATACAAGGCTGTAAATGTGTGTTATAATTTGAATGTCTCATTGTAACTACATCGTCTGTTGTATTTTGTGTGCATCCATTGGTTAACTTGTTCATATGTGTCATTATGGATGTGTATACAAATGTTGATATACAGTAATGCATAAGTAGATATGTGTCTGTTTATGTATGTCTAACTGTTGGTGTATATGCAATTATAAGCTGTAAACGAGTTGGTCACTATGTGTCTATTAAAACTTGACAATAATTTCTGCTCTGTCGCCTTCTTGTCTGCTTTAACTTCTTCAACAGGGTTATAAGTTTGATAATCTAGAATTTATCATTAACGTTGATATGTTTAGACTGGATGTATTTTGTCATGTCACCTCAATCTATTTTATTACATCTCCACTTCCTTGTTATTGCTTATGTCTTTATTTTATTTTTTCCTAATTCAACCATTGATATATTTTTATAGAGAATATTTGATCTTATATTTTATCCCATTATAGCCCTTACTTTATCATTTTTATTCAACATGATTTGTCGTTATGTAAGGGCAGTACTGAAGATGTGTTGTTATATATTTCGATTAAATTTTGCTGATGAAATGAGTTTATGCTTGTGTAATAAAAGTTTTGAAATGACCGTACAAATATACACCTTTGTAGTGAGACCAATTTCTATTATGGCATATTGGAGTCGACTAGCCTTTCATAGGCTCCACACGTTAATCTGTAATGATTGGTTATCTTACCTATCATTTGAGTTTGGAACATTGGTTGAGTCATGTACTTTGATTGGTCAAGTAATGCACGGGATTGGATCAAGGATCCAATCACGTTGTGTATAATACATTCTAAAACAACTAACCTGAATCTATTCTGGAGTCTACCTCTGCCTATATATTGAGATAATACAACATCTATGACAGAGAGGTGAAAGATTTTCAGGAAGGCGAGTCATGTTATTTTCCTGCTGTTGTAAGGAAGCACATGTAACCAGCGATGGCTGGAGCTGTATTATCGAAACGATGGATGAACCATGCAGCCATCAGAATCTGTGATGTGTTTATTTTGTTCACTGTATTATTTAGCAGAGGAATAAAGTCTTGCTGTTATGTTAAAATTTGTTTCTTGTATTATTTCCCTGAATGAATATGCAACATATGTTATGTATGTAAGATTCCATAGTAAACTAAGGGAGACTACCTACACAACTAAAACTGGTAACCCCCGGGGTCAGTACCTTTTCCAGTACACTGCTAAAACTGGTGGAACCTAACGAACAAATGAACGAATGACCACTGAACCAGTATATAAACCGATGACTTGGCCTGAAAGCCATCTTACATAACGTTACAATGTTATATCCTGATGCCATCACAATGCAGGCAGCTTTGTCCTTTGTTTCCCCACCATTCACATGAGACACTGCCATTTGGTTTCTCAACTAAAAACTAATTTTGCGGCTAATAACATTACTTCCGGCACTAGAAAATTTCACTTAGTATATTACCACCTGCCTCATGCGCTGAGGTTAAAAACCTCATTTGGACAAGCCACTATATCTACATATGAAGACAGAAATTGTGAGGCACATCTCTACATCGAAACAAAAACGATATCATCAGCTCCTTCATAAAGGCATTTTAGGAAATAAAAGCCCATCACAATTACTCTGACGTATGCGTAATCTAGCAGGGAGTAATCATTTGGATGAAGACATGTTATGGCAACTTTTCTTTTCTTGCATTGCCACTGGCGTGCAAGCAATTTTAACTGTTATAAGGGAACACAGCTCCATTCAACAGCTAGCAGTGCAGAAAAGTTATCCTTTCATCTCTTCGTTATCTTCTGAGTTAATTATTTATCTTACCGATCAAATTAACCATGTACAGTTCAGTCAACGTGCAAGACCGTGCAGACGTTCAGTTTCTAGACAACAGAATAATAGTATTTGCACGGAGCGGACATCTTTCTGTTGGTATTACAACCATTTTGGAATTCATGCATATAAGTTTATTTCCCCGCGTGCCTTTACTCCAGTTATGCAACGCAAGAAAACTCCCCTACCAGAGATTAAATGCGACTATGTTTCTGGAAAGACCATCAACTTGACGCATGTTCTTTATCCACAATGCCAATTTCCAGCAACATTTGTTGGTAGACAAAGGAACAGTATGTAGTATTTGGTCGTGAATTTATTAACCGATTCGCTGAGATGAAAGGCAATTATCTTACAAGCAGTAAATCATTCTCCAATAAATACTTTTGACGAAAAATAACTTGCTTTGGATATAAATCTCTGATGACAATTTCGATGGGCTTTTATAGTTGGAAACTTATCGTATCCGATTCTTGGCGCAGATTTCTTTAATCATTTTAATCTTTTGGTAGATTTAAGAAATAAGCGATTAATTGACTCAAGAAATCATCTCTCTGCACAAGATACGTTTTCCAGCCCTTCTGCTGTCAGTCCACTTTTTTGAATTCCATCCAATTATTTCGACGAACTTTCATTACAATTTCCGGATATGTCTCAGACAGTTTTTCCATAACAAAACTCCAGGGCATACAGTGACACCATATTAATACAAATGGACCGCCTGTTGCATCTCATTCAAGGCGCATTGCCACGAATAAACTTAAAGTAGCCAAGGATGGTTTGTTGAAATTTATTCGAAAGCCTTTTGGACTACATAACGCTGCTAATACATTTCAGAGATTTATTGATAAAGTCACACGTATTCTTGGTTTTGTTTTCACTTACAATGATGTCTTATTGATAGCCAGTTCCAAGAAGAAGAGCATGTACTTCATTTAGAACAGCTTTTTACTCACCTGTCACAATTCGGAGTGATAATAAATGCAAATAAATGTTTTTGGTGTGTTTTCCATCCCTTTTCTGGAACATGCAATTGATAGAGATGGAATATGTCCATTACACGATAAGAATGATGCCATTTGCAATATTCCTGTACCTTCTTCTCTAACGGAGTTACGAGAATTTCTTGATTTAATTAACTTCTATAGATTTATTCCATTTTGTACTATTTTTCCCCTCATGGAACTTTTATGTAATAGAAAGAAAAAATGAACTTGTATCATTAAATTCTACTCAACTACAAGCTTTTTGAGATATTAAGGACAAGTTATCAAAAGTTACACTTTTGGATCACCCCGTCCTTATCAGATGCAACCTCATCATTAATGGTTGAAGTATCAGATGTAGAAATTGGCAGAGTTTTGCAACAGTTTGTTCTTGATGCGTGGCAATAATTTTCTATGTTTTGTAAATGCTTCAAACTAGCAGAATCAAGGTATAGTACCTTCAGTAGAAAACTTTTGACTGTTTTTTTTAGCCATGAAACATTTCTGGCATTTTCCGAGGAAGGACAGTTTACGGTTTTCATCGATCATAAACCGCTGACTTTTACTCTATATCTGGAAACAGATAAGTATTCTCCCGGAGATTTACAAAATTTGATTTCATTTCACAATACACTGTTGATAGTCAGTATATCCAGGGTCCAGATTGTTCTGCAGCGGATACCTTACCTTGCGTACATACTAATGCTTTACATATTCCAGATTCCATTGGCTTGTGGCAAATTGCATTGGATCAACAAGATGACGAATTTTTGCTTCTTCAATCGTTGGACTCATCTTCTTGGACTCTTGGACTCCGTGTGGCCCTGTATGCAAAACAACATTCATAATTGGGTGCGCAACTGTATACCGTGTCAGAAATCTAAAGTGCAACGCCATATCAAGGCATCTTTAAGCACTTTTGCTGTTCCAGGCACGCGTTTTACACAAATTCACATAGATATTGTGTCTCTCTAGCCACCAGTTCAAGATAGTATATATTTGATGACCTGTGTAGTTCGTTTTTCTAGATGGCCTGAAGCCATACCCATCAGGGATTGTTCATCTCTCACGATTGCAAAGGCTTTTGTGACTGGGTGGATTTCGCGTTTTCGAACTTCCGTCACCATGACTTCTGATAGAGAGCGACAGTTTGAATCAAATATCTTTGCTGAACTTTTACACTTACTGGGTACTCGACGGATCTGTACCAATGCATAGCACACCATGTCTAACAGGAAGATAGAATGTTTTCATCGTCAACTGAAAGCAGCTAAATGCGTTTATCCGTAGTCAGATGTTTGGTGAGTAGTCTTACCAACTGATTTGTTTATAGTAATGTGCTATACATTAGATCATTCCTTCCATCAAATCAACGTTGCCTGAATAGGTGCACGGTGTATCACACGTCAAGTGTCGAAGTGATTGCAGAACAACGTGAGATGAAGCTTTTTGCTCAAGAACACAACACACCACTCAGTCTAAGAATTGAAACCACGATATCGCGATCATGAGCAACACACTAACCACTAGGCCATGCGTCCTCTTCACACACACACACACATACATATCATCAATGTATTTATATATATTTAGAGAACGTTTGTTACGGCTAGTCCATAGATTTACCCAAGGTTTCGCATCCATAAAGCGCTTAGCTTTACATGTCTCATCAGACCCTAATGGCTGGCGGCCTATAACCTCTCTTCAAACTGGAAGGAGAAAAGGCCTCGTGACTAGTTTTTGAATACACCGACAAAGAAAGGTCAAGCGTATGAGATTGTCTACTTTAGACCACTATCCGGAATCCACCCAATCAACTTGCGGGTCACAGGATTTCAGCAGGAATTGCCTGAAGTGTAAACAAGGTCCAAAGATTTCCATTCTGGAATTTAAGATGTTACCTGGGTCCAGAGAGTTCTTTAATATCCTCGACCATTCTGCTATGCATACCTTGCTACGTTTGTACCTGTTGATGTAGGGACCCGGCTTTTCTAAAATTTTCCATGTGAATACATGTGGAATTCCTTCATCCATCAAGTACCACTCGTGGCAGGCCAAGGTCGTGACATAATGTTTTTCCGAGATCCTAAACAAGGATTTGTGGCTTGATCGACATTACTTAAAGGTGTTTCCAGAACAATCGATGTATTTCTGAATGATACTATTGGTGTTGCCGTTTCTGTTGCTGTTGGTGCTGGTGTTAGCGTCATTAATGCTGAGTTAGGGAACATCATCAGTGGTGGAGGTGTTGTTGGCATTGTTGCTGTCCTCGTTGATGTCTCCGTTGGTGTCTCCGTTGGTGCTGCTATAACTATCGTTTTTGTTGCAGCTGTTGTCGGCGCTACAGTGATTGTTGTTATTATTAGTGTTATCATTAGCGATGGCGTTGCTGCTACTTAGCTGTAGTTGCTGGGGTTGCTATAATTGATAATAGCAATGGTGTTGCTGTTAGCTAGTGGGTTTAAGGACTGCATCTCCTACATGATGGGCCCTAACACCGCCGAAATATCGTTTGGTTTGATCTCCTTTCTCCATCTACGTAAAAACGTGTGTAGGTAGGGTATTCCTTAGGTTAGGGGATAAGCACTTTATAGTAAGGAGCCACAGCAGCAAAAATCTCTTGGCTAGTGGACAGATTTGAGATTCTCTTGCTGACACCCTTCACCAGGTTTCTGAACATAATGGGCGGGTGGCAGAAGACTGTGTTGATATATGTCAGCCTCTCATTTGACTTGCGATAGTGTCTGTATGTACTGGAGTCCAAGTTTAGCATGACATCTGAGAAGTCTGCAGTAGTGTGGTTGGTCTAAATTCCTGGACAAAAGTTTTTAGACCTTGTTTACATTTCAGGCATTCCTACTTAAATCCTGTGTGTTCGAAAAAAAGACATGAGACTTTTTCTCCCTCTAGTTTGAAGAGAAGTTATAGGCCACTGGCCATTAGGGTCTGGCGGGACACATGCAAAGCTAAGCATCTTATGGATGTGAAACACTGGGTAACCCTATAAACCAGCCATAACTAACATTCTGTAAATACTCTGCTGCTCATTAACTTAGAGTGTGCTTCTCTTTCATATTTATAATTTACTGTGATATATACATATATATATATATATATATATATATATATATATATATATATATATATATATATATATATATATATATATATATATATATATATATATATATATATATATATATATATATATATATAAGTTACTCAAAGCAGCAGTGAATAAGATATATTCCTGGAAGGTCATATTTAACATGCATATTATTTGAAAATAACATTTTATCAATTGAAATTATAATGACATTGACAAGTTACAAGTGTTCTTGATGATTACACTAAAAAAGAGCAAAGGAAATAACTCTTAAGATGTCACTTGCTTAAAACTTAAATGGAGACATGCAGTGAGTCTGATGTTTGGAATTTATGGTGACAACTCTAGGTATTTTTCAACTTTTTTCCATCTTTAGAAGAAAATATAATCTTCTCAAAGCAAGAAGATCAGACCATTGCTAGTAGATATAGTTTTATTTTATGTGTGCAAAAATATCACATTTCAGGCCAATTAGAATTATAACATTGAAAAATCTCCCAAATGCGTTTTCCGCATGAAGAATATTCAATTAAATGCAGGTTAGCATACTTAAGATAATGAGACAAATATTATTTTTGATTGCCTGAAATAGTAACTTAATAATATAACAATGATAAAATTAAAAAATTATCATAATTTCTGAGTAGAACCCAAAAACCTAATGATACTTGGTGTTGATAATTAATAACGCAGAGGTTAAAATATGAACCAGCTGAATGAACTCGCTTGCTTGAACTTTTTCAAATATTATCATTACTTTTTCTGGTCATTTTGTAAATTATCTTTTTATATCTCAATAATTCAAATCATCATTATCATTTAACATCTGCTTTCCATGCTGGCATGGGCTAGACAGCTTCACAGGAACTGGTAAACCAGAGAACTGCACTAAGTTCCAGTCTGATTTAGGCTTGGTTTCTACAGCTGAATGCCCTTCTTAATGCCAACCACTCTGAGGGTGTAGCGGGTGCTTTTAAATGTCACTAGCATGGGTGCTTTTACGTGTCACCGACATGCAAGCTGTTATGTGTCACTGGTACCAGCTCCAAATATCTCTGATATTCCTGTTTCTACATAATTAATGTAGAATAGTTACGTTTCCTTATGATTTTCATGAAATGAATAATTTTTGGTAAAATAACCTTGAAAAATAGTTTTCTTTAATGCTATTTAAAATTTGTATCAATGGAAACATTTGAGGTAAATTTTGAATAAAAAATTGTTCATATTGAATTTTAGCTTAGCAGAAGTATAATTCTGTCTAACTTATAGTTACATTTTTTCTATTACTTGATCACAAAAGAAACTATATATATTTTCCCTTTGGTCAAATGAAATTTTTATGAAGATAAGTTTCATAATCTACTTCATTTTTGCATGCTTTAATTCTACCCATTTCTTCTATCAATAAATTATGTTCCTTTGGAATATCAAAGCAAAACTATCAATACAATCTACTCTTAATATTTTGTTATTCCCACCTGTCAAAGCTTTGATACAATAAGATAGAAATCCTTTGCAGAGACTATGTTTTTTTGTCTTTTTTTCAACAGAGAAACTAGAGGCAACCAATTTTTTTTCATTAGTTATTCTAAATTCTGATAAAAATATTATAAAAGTATAAAAACATGAAAACAAATAAAAAGTAGTAAAGATTAAAGATTAACAAAAAATTATCAAAATAAAATATCTTCAGCTTTCTCTTTTCATCTTTTATATATAAAAAATAATGGATATAAGTGAAAAAGCTATTCAAAAACCTGTTTCAATGGCTGTCAGAAAACGTCTTTCTGATAGTGAAAATGAAATCAAAATGTCTTCAAGACATACATCCTACATATAATCTATACTTCCGAAGGCACATTTCTTCATTTACAGATTTCTTAGCTAAGAATTCAAAGATATTCTTTAGAACAAAAATATTCATTTGACAATATACTCAAAGTATAAAGAAAATAATATTACAAATAATTTTTCTTTTTTGCTGTCAAATTAATCAACTTTTGTCTTTTTTTTTTCAAGTCTTTTTTTTTTTTTGTACATCGTTTTCAAATAATTGTCATTGAGTAAAATTAACATACAAGTTTATTTCAGTTTTAGTATTGCTATTGTCATCACAATTGTAATTTTTTAAAAGATAAACATGGATTAATTTAGTCGACAATTCTTCTTTTCAATTATCTCAAACATCAGTTAATACCTTCTGTAGAGCAAAAATGTTACAAATGGCCGACTGGCTGGCAGTTCTAAAGAAACTTAAATCAATTTGTTGCTTCCCCAACTCAGTTCTTCCTGTACAGTTTGACTAATTGAGATTGTTCAACTTCCATCATTACAAACCTACTTACACAAAATTTTAATTACCCAAATAATAATAAATGTTAATTTTAAATGAATAGAGAATCAACTGTTTGATTTTTGCTTTAGATCTATGCTACATCACTTGTGGACACTGGCTCCAACTAAAGAGCAAATTTCCTCCAGACTGTGCAAGATCACATTGCACATACCAACTCTGAGATAGTGTCGCACATAAGTTCATAGACATGTCCTGACCACTAGTCTTGAATATCTCCATGGGGTTGTCAAGATAATTACAGTGAAAGGCAGATCTGTTCAATGAAACAGTGGCTTTTGGATTATATATGTCTTTGTTTCATTGTCTGGACAATGAGCAGTAAAAATCTATATAGTAACTTGTTTCACATATGATCAGCATAAGAGAGGTTGAAAATCTTGTTCAGTAGTTGAGGGTATGTGCTGTCTAGTGATTGCTATTAGGCCACTGTAACAGAAAAGCATTAAGAGCTGTAAAGCAAAACAGATTCTACAGTAGCATGAAATAGGCATATTTTTAGGTCAAGTGGCAGTTGCAGTGCTTTCCAAATTTTTCATAGTTTGTTGGGTGCTAGCCAGGTTATCATTTCGTGACTGTAAACATCTATGCTAGTAGAGCAAATGTGAGAGCCCAAATAGCAGAAATTAGCAATTGACTCAGTGGGCCCTGATGAAAGTCTAAGATCACCAACACAAGTATTTTCACCAATGATTATAGTCTTTGTCTTTGAGCAGTTTGTTGAGAAACTAAGGTCAATGGTAGTCAGCTCCAGGTGTGTCAGGAGAGTTTGAGCATTTGTGATTGTATGTGAGATGAGTGTAGTGTCCATCTGTGAAGTTGAGGTTAATAAGATACGATGTTTGATGACATCAACCTTAGCTGGGTTGGAGAGTTATAACTAGTTCAGATATCTTAGTCTAAGATTATAATGAAAAGGAAAAGAGTTGAGATGTCCCCTTACAGAACTTCTATTGCAAATGTGTCAGAGGTGCATACAAAGCTTTTGCAGTCTGCATAGATAATGTAGATAGTATTTACAACTTCGTTTAGTATACTATAGGCAAAAAGAATCTGAAACATTCGGTCATAGTAGACAAAGGAAAAAGCTTTTGTAAAATTCACAAAGACAGGACACAAAGATGTATTTTTCTTTACTGAAATAGTTCAAATCAGTCAGCAAAGAGTTAAAATAGATTCATGTATAGAGTATCCTTTGCAAAATCTACTTGGTTTGATCTGAGTAGTGTTTTAATAGGGTTTGGGATGCAGCTGATTATGATACAGTTGAAGAGTCTGGCTGAGCACGACATCGCTCTAATGTCGTGGTATATGCCATATTCTAATAGATATCCCTGTCTTGGCAAGGAATGATGCAGTTCAGCTTGAATTCTGATGGAGCTTGATAGATGATATAAGCAGAATTTAGAATAGGAAGACGTAAAAGAAGTAACTTTGGATTCCAGAGGACCTCTGGGAGCACACCATCTGCACCACTTGATTTACTAGTATTGAGCTGTTTAGCAGCAATTAATGCTTCATTTAAATTCCCCAGTTATTTGATTAGAGTGCTACAATTTAATATCAACTTCTCATAGTTAATTGTAATTTATTGTAAAACAAACAAACAATAGCTCATGATATCAATGAACAGAATTTAGAACAATATTCGTTTTCATTAAGAGTTGCATATTATAGTGATTTAAGTTTTATGTTAAGTAGGTGTTTGACAAAGGGTTTATGCAAGCTAATTTTACTAGTTAGAGTTCAGAAGATAGATGAAAATGTCGTTCTCATAAGCCATAACAACAAGTATGTAGAGTAATTAGAGTATATGATAATTTAGCCAAATCTAAGTAATAATGAAGAGATTGCTACTTGTAGTGGTACTATATCATATCAACTCTAATTGATTTGACTTTAGATAAAAAAAACCATTCCTTCCATGGCCATTGCATCTATCTTTTTAAGTAGAGCACCTAGAATTATATTGTTAAATGTGTCCTTCCTTTTTTAAAGATATTTGGGTATGCTCTGAAAATTTGACTGCTATGTTTTACTGGAATCTTAGAAATTATCTCAATAGCTTGCAGGACTTATAAGTTTTTGCTGTTGTTTCGTTCCCAAGTTAACCTTGATTGAATAAGGTTAAAGTCAAAAGGCATTTCAACCATGACCATCGCAACTTTTTTAAAATATAATATATTTTAGACTACACTGGTATGTTGTTTTCCTTCAGAAAGTAGGATGCTTGAAGGAGATTTGGTGGCAGCTTCTGGCAAATTGAGCGATTACATAAAAGCTTCTTTATTGACTCATGGGTTTTTTGTGTGTTATAATAAAATCTATGATGAAACACCAAAGTTACTTTGTTCCAAGAAAAAATTAAAAGGTGAAATGGATTTAATTTATTGATTCAATACATATTTGATTGAAGTCAACTTCCACAGAAATACCAAATGAAATCAAATATTTATTAACAACTTTACATTCTACATGAATTATAACAATGATAGTAACAAAGAAATAGAAAACTAGACCATTCATTTAAATTCTTCCTTCCAAAATAGATGTTATTTATAAGTATAAACTTTCTTGATATCATGTTGATATGTATATATTATTTGTAGAAATACATAAATCTGGAAGAGAAGCACACTCTAAGATGTAAAGCAATTAATATTATAGTGGGATAGGCTGATTTATGAGGTTACCTTGGGTTTCCCACTCATATGCCTTATGGCATATCTTCAGACCCCAAACACAACCGGCCAGCAGTGTTTGGGATCTGAAGATACGCTGTAAGGCTAAATACCTTATGAACAAGAAACCCAGGGTAACCCCATAAGCTGGTCCATCCTACTATAATATATATGTGTGTGTGTGTGTGTGTGTGGTATGCGTAATGATAATAAGGAGAATGAAGAATTTGAACATTCAAAATTTGTTTATTTCCAGTTACTTTATTCATAATAATTGTCCAACATGTTTTTCAATCACATTAATTGCATATTTATATGCAATGGTTTATGCATTATTAGTACGATCTATTCAGGGTATATAAGTATGGCATTGTTTGAAGAGGAATTTTCCTCCATTATTAGTTTGAATAAGGCCTGGTAATAGTAGTAAACCTACTAGCAGTAAACAGCTCATTGATAAAAGTCATGGTTTCACAAACACAATACACCAATCGGCCTAGGAATTAAAAACATGATTCTAACAACTAAGCTATGTGGCCTACACACACACATACATACATGATGGCCATCCACTCGTGACTGAGGAAAACCATTACTAACCTTTTGGAACATTGTGCGCTCAAGATTGCCTTATACTTTACATTTGTAACTCTGTTGGTGACTAACAAGCCCTGCTCCTGACAAGCATTCATGATTGAAAACATTGCAGACCAAACTTTTCCTATTCATTACACTAGCAGTGTCTTTTCAAGCTGCTTGCTTAAATTCATCATGAAGAATACATGCTGTTTCAAAGGTATCAACTCTCTCCTTTACCTGTTTCCTCCATCCGTGGTGAGGACAAACATTGCTCACCCAGTTAGCCTCCTGAATTTCACAGGCCTTTAATGAGAACTTTATTCAGTCCTGAAATTGCAGTCTTGGTTTCTGCCAGAGTCACTTTCCATTAACAAGTTCCCCATATAGCATTTGTTTGGGGATCCTGCTATCGTTCATTCTAACAAGGAGTCCAGTCCAACATAACTGGTATTTGTGCACCATTGCCTCAATACTCAAGACATTGGCTTTCCTCAGGACCTGTGCATCTGGAGTTTTTAAGGTCCAGCCAATATTCAGAATGTGTCTCAGACGTCTCTGATGGAAGTGTTGAAGAACCTTTACATGATGTTTGTAAAGAGTCAATGTCTCACACGAGTAAAGGAGTGATGTCAGTACACGTGCATGGTACACAACAAGTTTTGTTTGCCTTGTGATGCCATGCTGAGACCAGACATGAGACTCAAGAGACCTGAAGGAATCAGTTGCTCTCTGCAGCCTAAAAGATATTTCATCATCTAGGGAGCAAGAATGGCTGAGTGTGCTACCCAGGTTGACAAACTTGTCTACTACTTTCAGTATTGTTCCTTGAACAAAGATAGCTGCTTCCACATATGGGTTTCCTGGTGAAGGCTAAACATTAAAATAGTGTTGTCCAGGCTAATGCTAAGTCCAAATGCCTTGCAAGAAGCAGAAATATGATTCACAAGTATTTGCATATCATCTGCTGTATGAGAGACTAAGTCACAGTCACCTGCATAAAGGAGGTCATGAATAAGAGACTGAGAAACTTTTCAATTGGCAACAAATTGATGCAGGTTAAAAAGGCAGCCAGAAGATCAATACCCAACATATATCCCAGGAGAGCTGTCCACAACAAAAGCATGAGTAAGAGTAGCAGCAATGTACAGAGAAAAGGGAGTTGGGGCAAAGATGTCACCCTGCTTGACACCATTCTCTACAAGAATGGGTCCCGCCATGCCACCATCAACATTGACCCAAGCCTCCATCACATCATGAAATGATTTGATTATTGATACAAAGTGATCTGGACATCCAAGTTTGCCAAGTATTTTCCAAAGGGAGGCTCTATTCACAGTATCAAAGGCCTTAGTTAAATCAATGAATACCTGGACAAGATCGATATTCTGCTCATAGCACTTCTCCTGCATCTGTCTTGCTGTGAAAATCCTATCCATTGTTCCTTTTCCAGAATGGAAACCGCATTGAGATTCAGATAGGACATAATTTACAAGACACCTATCCAGGCAGGTAAGAAGAATACTTGCCAGAACCTTCCCAGCAGCTGATAGTAGAGTAATATCTCTGTAGTTGTCACACTCTATTCTGACTCCCTTTCCTTATAGTGAGGAAGAATAATTGCACCCTTCCAGTTCTTAGTTATTGCACCATTGCTCCAGAGAACACTAATAAGTTCATGAAGGGACTGTGTGATGTGATCACCACCAAATCACAGGACCTCAGCACAAATACCATCCTTACCAGGTGCCTTACCAAGATTCAGTTTACTTATTGCTGTCATTGCCTCATCTATTGAGGGCATGGAATTTAAGGAGCTAATGACAGGTCTTTGTTGCAAAGTGTCAATCACTGCTTTGTCTACAACTGACTCACAGTTTAGGTGTTCAGAAAAATGTTCAATCCAGTGACCTGTGGTCTCTGTTGATTTAGTAAACAGAGTAGAAGACTCCTTGGAAAGCAAAGGAACTGATGTAGAGCTCTTAGGCCTATAAACTTGCTTCATAAGATAGTAAGGTTACTTGCTGTCATTTGCATCAGCAGCAGCCTGAACATCAATAGCAATATCCTCCCACTAGGTGTTCTGCATCTTCCTGAGAGATCGCTACAGTAGAGATTTTACACTGCTGTAGTGGGCAAGTGCTAAATTTCACTGCACAATTGAAAGTCCTCTGTGCAGTAATACACTGTAGGAATGATGCTTCAAAAATCTCCTCATGCCATAGTATTTTCAATGCTTGATAAACATACAAACATACATACACACACACACACACACACAAACAAACGCACACACACATACACATACATACATACATACATACATACATTTCCCTTTATAGAAGTGATTTGGGTGGCTGACTTGGTAATATGTCGGGTGAAATACATTGTGGTGTGTCTTTCCTTTATATTTTGAATTCATATGTTGTTGGCAGGATCTATTTGCCTTTCATCCTTCTGTGGTCAATAATAAATGCACCAGTTGCTATTTCACACCAGTTTGTCCATGGTTGAGCAGATCTATGTTCAAAAGCATTTTGGCCATGACCATTTGTTTTAAGGTTAAGTAGTACTGCATTATGCCCCAGTCATATGTAGATTTGAAGTAATCTATTTGATTTAATCTTCTCTATATCCCCTTCACATACAGACAAAGAATGCTTGGAATAATGCCAAAATTTGAAATTGATATATATATGTATATATATAGTACTCTTTAGACCAGTGGTTTCCAATCGTTTTGCCTTCATAACAACTAGAGATCAAATAAAAATTACTGATGCAATTCAAACAGAAAGTTTCAAAAATAAAAACAGCTTAAAGTAAAAAATTTAGAAAGAAACACAGAAAACTATTAGTCTCCTTGTTTTTTTAATCATACTTCGATAAAACAAAATTATGAATAACATACTTTTGAGATGTTCAAGCATTAATATAATTTTTTCTAAAGCCTTCAATTATATTTATATAAATACTCAATGCATCAAGATGTTCTTTATGGTGCACCAACTAAGTCATGATATATCAGTTAAGTGCCACAACTTTTAATACATGTCATCATCATCGTTTAATGTCTGCTTTCCATGCTAGCATGGGTTGGACAAGTATGTTGGGTAAATATGAATTTAAGGCTATGAACTACAAACCAAGTAATTAGCGAATAAGAATTATAACTACAAGCATAGAGAGAAAGTAATTTCAATGATAAAGAGACTTAATCGATTAGTTCTTGAATTTTACTGTAGATATAGTGCTGAGGGATTAGCCATAGACATGGTATAGAAGAGGATAGAGACAATAACCAATGGAAATAAACAATTGCATGAGGATAAAACTAAGAGAAAAGGATTAAAAGTATGAAACAAAAGGATGTGAAGAGTGAAACTATATATATTAACATTTTGGAAGGTATACTCTAGTTCACGTTGTGATACCGAATTATCAAAAACTTTGTAGCAGTCAATAAATTTAGCAAATCAAATATAACCAGGATTTTATAAGTTTTGTTCTGCAATATTGCAGGTATTTACTTTCTTATCCCTTGATTAATGAATGATCAAATTGTTCTGGACATAGATCAAATTCTATGCACATTTCTTCAATTAGCTAGTCTGGATTATGATTCTACAAATGATCCATAATTCTTCTTGCTAAGTGATAGTATTAAGAATAATTAACTTCATGACAATAATGATTATAACATTCGTTAAATAATAAATATTCACTTAAAAACAATTAACAACATTGGAGTTTTATTGCATTCATAAAAACAATCAATCATATTAATTTAAATGCATACAGGGATTTCCTTTTACATTATAAATATTCTGAAACTAAATTAATAGTAAAATATTAAATTTAAAAAATATCAATTCTTAAAGTATTTAAGTAAATGTGCATAGCAAAATGATGTAAACTTTGAATTTTACAAAAATTTGAAGTAAAATAAATATTCCTTAAATATTAATATATAAGTTGCAGATTGCATTATACCAGGCCAAAGTGTAAATATTAAGGACTTTAGAACTAACTTCTTTCCAGTATTCATTATTCTTTTTTTTTTTTTTTCAGAAAATTAAAGAACAAATATAAAGAAGAGGTCAAAGTA
Organism: Octopus bimaculoides; assembly: GCF_046866305.1. NCBI lineage: Eukaryota > Metazoa > Mollusca > Cephalopoda > Octopoda > Octopodidae > Octopus > Octopus bimaculoides. The sequence goes on from NC_142928.1 coordinate 38,803,895, forward strand.
AATATGCAACTTTAGCAAGTAGTCATACGTTTTTTAATTTATTTTTGCTATTTCCCTGCTGATACACATCCTCCCACCGCACTTCACTTCCTTATTTCTTTCTTCCTCTCTTTCTTGCAGACAAAACTAGCATTATAGATATCACATTGCATGACAGATTTACTCTTTAAATTATAGTAGTAATTTTGCTATAAGCAATAGGCACTTCAAAAAGCCAGCTGGTTATGACAGCAATAAGCTAACCATTCAGCAGTAGATTATCATGTAATAAGCTCACTAAGAAGGGGCTAAAAACTAATTTGAAAATGGTGGAAAGAGTCTGCAGTATTGATTTTGAGATAGTTTTTATCCAGTCATGTTTAAGAAGCATTTTATGAAGGGACAAGCTATTGAAAATTGACATTCATCATCATAGCAATCCCAAAGAAATTTTGCCAAAACTTAGGTTCTATTAATGAGAAAAAAATTGATAAAAATATAGAAAATAAAAAAAGACTTACACATAATAAGAATCGTTACAATTCTGTTTCAGTGAATAAGAATTAAAGAATATAAAGTGAAATATATGCAAGGGGGTGGGAAATTGATCAAACAATATTCAGTAATAGAGTTCAATTCAACATGTTACTTCTATTCTCAACAAGATCATTGATAAATGATTGCAAAATGTTTGAATGCATAAACCTTTTTAACAGATAAGTGAAGTTTTGTAGAATTAATAGAATTTAAATGTGGTCTAAGGCAATAAGGCAAAGAATCAAATACTTTCACATAAGTTAGTGACATACTAAAATATACATCAAGTAATGGAATATTATGTAGATACAGTAATTTTATTTCAGTTTCCTGGGGTGTAAGTTAAATATTATTCTCATTTATCTATCTCAATCCACCAATCTATAAATGCTACCCAGTCCTTCTTTATATTTCCAAGAAACTTAAAATATTTGCTGGCAGAACCATAACCATATCAATCAAAATACTTAGCGATATTTTGTCCGACTTTACATTTTGAGTTCAAATTCTGCCAAGGTCAACTTTACCTTTCATCCTTTCAGAGTCAATAAATAAGTACCAATTGAGCACTGGGGTTGATGTAATCGAGTTACCCACTCCCCCAAATTGCTGGCCTTGTGCCAAAATTTGAAAACAATATTTTAAAGAAACTAACCAAATCCACCAGTAACACTAAATACAACATGCACATATAACATAAAATTCATAGTTTACACAGAAGACTTTGTAAACAAATCCAGACAAGCTAAAGCAACATTTTAAATAACTACAAATATCACATTTCACTGGCAAAAAGATGCAACAATATTTGTCTACAAACAATATATTAAATGAATAAATTAGATATAAGATATAACAGATTTAATTGGCTCCCAATCGTTCTGCAACAAATCATATTAGCTGCAAACTTTGAGCCTCACAGAGGCAGTGACAAGTGACTGAAACCATTGGCAATATACTGTGCTTGAGAAGACCTGTCAAGCCAAGTGAGATCACATCTGTGGCTGATGCCAGTGTTTTGTAACTGGCACCCGTGCTGGTGGCATGGAAAAAGCACCTAGTAAACTCTTGAAATGGCTGGCATTAGGAAGGGCATCCAGCTTTAGAAACCATGCCAAATCAGATTGGAACCTGGTGCAACTTCCCAATTTACCAGTTTTCAGTTAAACTGTCCAACCCATGCCAGCATGGAAAACAGACGTTAAATGATGATGATGATGATGATGATGATGATGATGATTGTACAGGTATGCACAATATCAATGATAAATGCAGGACAGCAACTGCTGCATGCTTAATTCATTACAGACATACAAAAAAAGTACCCTGGATGATAGAAAAGAGTAACATACTTCATTTTAAAATGTACTGCATGATATACATAGAGAAAGGATCCCTAGATCTCAGATATTTTTTCTGAATCTCCTTGATTATTTTAATGTGCTTGTTCCCTGGTATTAAATTGATATTAATCAATATCCAATTTTTTACCCTAATGTTTTAATTTATATATATATATATATATATATATATATACATGTATGTATGTATATGTATATATATCCAAATTGAGTGGGTAAATTAGGTAATACTCAGGCTACATATTCCTTCTAGCTAGCAAATCCTGTGGGTAATAATTTTTAAAATCCTGTCTTTGGTAAGTTAACTTGGGATTCTCAAATGACAATATAATTAAGGTACCTTCAGTCTGGTGAGTAGCTCGCTGAGTAAACCTTGTTGAGTAATTATTTCATCAGAAGATCTGCCAGCCAGGAAACATATGTAGCCAGTATTTTACCTGCTCCACTCCCTCAATTTGAATTTTTATTTGCCTTCATCACAACTCTAGTTCTTAAACATAAACTATACGTGTGTGTGTGTGTGTATGTGTGTACAATAAACTCTCTTCACTGGGTCTAGAGAGTTGCTTGATTGAATTTTCTGGATACCTGATCCTCACTCTTTAAATTACCATAGCATCTTATAAAGTTCATTAAAACACAACATATGCAATAAGTATTATCGTTAGTAATCTAAATATAATAGAAATGAGAGAAATATGAAGAAATAAATGTGTAATTTAAGTAATGAACAAATTTTATTAACCTAATAAAACACAGGAACTGCAAATGCAGTAAAGTAAAATAAAACACTCTACTTTTGAAAAGCAACAATTCATTTTAGATACAGTAGAAACTTCCTTTTAATAGCAATTAATTAACTCATATTAGCACAAACTCTCTTTATACTAATTAATACAGTTTCTGTCCAATAAAATATACATCACTGAATAATAGACTTTTGTTTTCCCAAAACGTTGAAACTACAGATGCCATGATGCATCTTAGATCTTGTTAGCCATCTAAATGGGAATGTTCACTATTCTTGACTCTTCATTTTCTTCTGAAAATCCTTCAGCTTCTTGATTATTATGGGGCCTGAAATACATGCTCTTTCTGGTCTTTTAATTGGAAACTAGCACATCCTGCCTGATGTGCTAACGAGGCAATAGACAAAATTATAACTATCCCCTCAATCTATAAATATGTGTGTGTGTGTGTGTTTGTGTGCGTGGGTATGTGTGAATTCAATTTTAGTGTTATTAGTAACATGCAACTCAGTACAAATTGTCCCTTGTTCCCACTTGCAACTAAACTGATAACTTTACAAAACCTGCTTGGCTTTTGTTTGAGACTCTGTAGGATGAGAAACAAAACTTGTAAAATGCCAGATTAACGCAGTAGAGTGAATGGTCTTCCAGCACGTGGGATTGAAAGACTCTTAGTCTTTGTTTAGACATTGTTTAGACTCTCTGAAAACAGGAACACCTGTGACTTTGTTTGCTTGCAATGATATAGATGAGTTCTTTTGGGCAAATGCATATGTTGTTTAGAGAGAGGCATTGGCGGTATGCAGGGTATTTCCTTGCTTCAAAAATTTTAGGCACAGACATTGCTGTATTTTAAAACTCTCAGTTGTGTGTTGCATATGATGGTCATAACTGAAAAAAGAGAAACATTTCATAAAATATTCCTCGGTGGAATAAAGGTATATGTCAGTGTTGGTGATAAACTCTGAACACCTACTGCAAGAGGTGTGCATTGTTGTCACATTTGTGCAAAAGATTGTAGGTACCTGGCAAGACTGTAGTGCCACTTCTCTGCTGCTCATGTTTAAGAGAACAATACGGTGATGACATTGCTCAAAATCAAGTTGCACCAAGCTCTACTGTCTGCTTTGGTGCATGGTCTCTATGGCTGAACGCCCTTTCTATCACTAACCACTTTACAGAGATTCCTAGGTACTTTCAAGGAACAAGGAGGTTGTTGTAAGTGGAACGGTACAGAGGATTGAACAGGGTGAGTGGGAAAGACATTCACAAAAGTGTAAAGTGGGAGGTAGGAAGAGAAGGGGAATGTTGAGAGTGGAGAACATAGGTGTATCAGGAACTGAACTTGGAAATACTCTGTCACTCACCATATTCACCAGACCTTGCACCAACTGACTAGGCATTAGACAATATTCTTCAAGGAAAAAAAATCAAATCTGAAGAAGATGCAAAAACAGCTTTTCATGATTTCATCACCTCTTGCTCTCCAGAATTCTTTGTTGCTGGCACAAATAAGCTACCGATAAAATGGCAAAATTGTTTTGATAATTTAGGTGCATATTTTGATTAACTGCATTGCTTTTTGTTGAGATAAAGTAAAATAAACTTTCAGTTCAAAATCAGACATTTCCTTCTTAATGACCTGATATATATATATATGGGAAGAACCATTTCAACGATGCGTACTGCCTTAATTCTTCGAAACACCGGTGTTTTAATGGTGGCAGCTGATGAAGATGTTTCTATGTGGCTTGCTTGTTTGTTGTACCTTGTTTATCATTTTGTCCATGTTCTTTTGCCACGTCATGTACCCAGTTTTGTATCTATATGTACATGTAGATGAAGGTATGTACATACATGTACATATATATGCATATACTCATATATTGTTTATATATATATATATATATATATATATATATACATATACATATATATATATATATATATATATCGTTTAAACATATATATATATATATATATCGTTTATGCTCATTTATGGGAAATGCTTTTGAACGTGCATATAAAAGCTCCTATTTTCTTAAGCTGGCTACAGCCAAATGATACCAACTGGCGATAGCAATTTTTTAGGCTCACACTGAGCTGTGTCAATAATAAAGGATAAATATAGTAATAATAATGATAATAATAATAATAATAATAATAATAATAAAATAATAATTATCCATGGATGGAATTTATTGATATTTTAATACATCACAACACACATTCCCACTATGATCTCAAGAAACATATGATTTGTGAAAACAAGTGTAGTGATGCATTAAAATAATTATAAATTCCATCCATGGATTATTATCATTATTATTACTGCACACACACACACACACACACACACACATACACAGAGTCATTTACATATATACTTATGTATATTCATATATATGTGCGTGTATATATATATATATCTGTGTGTGTGTGTGTGTGTACAGACACACACGCATAAATACGTATATACATGTATATATATGTATATATACATACAGACAGTCACATACACACTTACATACACTCATATATACACACATGTACACACACATACACACATATACATCAGTATAATATACCTATGTGGTAGGTGCACTGATACAAATCTTGAAGAATACAATGAAATAAGACATAATACAAGACATAGAACAGTCATGTTTTAACATGTTTTAACAACTACTCTGTCTTGTCAGTGATTGTTTAAAGTCAATAATTTTCTAAAGAAGAAACTTTTTATGTAGTTGAAAAATATCCAGATCCATAATAGTGCTATGCTTTAGTGAAATATGTCATATAATATCATTATAAAAGATAATCAGTGTTTGTAATTGTTTTCAGAGTTGTGTAATGATTTTAGCTGTGTATTATTACTGTGTCATGAGGATGAAGCATTGGTGTTATATTTTGTATTAGATGTGTAGTATAGTACATTTGGTATCTTGGAATGACTGAGAATGTATTCAAGCGTTCTTAACAATCAAGACTACAATTAATTTGAGTTACATACAATGATGTCATTTGACTAAATCTTTTGTAACTATATTGCATAGATTTTCAGCCACTTATTCTTAAGATTAATTAACAAAGTAAATCAAATATTTTTGAAACTTAATTGTTTTACAAACATTTGTTTAAGTTTTCATTTTGGTTATATACATAATTTTTAAGGATGCCATCATATGTTAGAAAGTGAATCATATAGCTGCATAAGCACAGACATGGCTGTGTAGCTAAGAAATTTGCTTCTCAATGATTGTATGTGTTTGCTTCTCAATGATTGTATGTGTTTTGAGGATTTGGTTCCATCTCTGATTCTTTCTTGAGTAGAGCTATGCTGTGGAGTATAGTGTTGAAAGCCTCATTGTTATGTAGGTTGTGTGTGGAGATGTAAGTCAGAGTTCTAAATTTTTCTTCCTTCTTTGGTTTTGGTTGTCTAAGTTCTTGTGTATTTAATTTGAGTACTCATTGGATCGTATGTATCGGCACAGGCAAGGCTGTGTAGTTAAGAAGTTTGCTTCTCAACTACATGCCACTTTGGGCAAGTATCTTTGAAAGAATCCCCTTATGTGTGTGTATGTGTGTTTGTTTGTGTGTGTGTTTGTGTGTGTGTTCATGTGTGTGTGTGTGTGTGTGTGTGTGTGTGTGTGTGTGTGTGTGTCCTTGTCTTGACATCATGTGATAGTTGTAAACAAATATCACCTAAGCAGTCTCATTTATTTCTAATATTTTGTGGAAATGTCTGGTCATGGAGAAATATTACCAATCTTGAAAACAGGAGAGTGTTGGTGATGATAAGGACATTCAACAATAGAATATCTACCCCAATAAATTCCATCTGGCTCATGAAAGGATGGAAAAGTAGACATTAAAACAATGATGAATATTTCCCACATTAAAATCGACTGTGAAGAACAAAAAAATTGTCATTTTTTTTTTGTTTACTTTCCTGAATGATAATGTAGTTACCTTTCTCAGTTCAAATTAATTCATAGAGTAGTATTTGAAATAGAATTTGCTTCAATAAGCTAATAATTTAAGAGTTCAATATGTATCTACATCTCTTCTACACAATGGAGTACGTTTTCTTTTTATATATTTCCATCCATTTTCACATGTTTCTATCAATATTTCCACCAGATTTTTCTCCATGGTTACAACTATATTTTTATTTGATAATATATGTATGTGAAAATTTATATATATAAAATTAACAAAAAAAAAAATGAAGAAAATATATAACTGAAAATTCTTTATTTCTGAAAAAATATAATTAAAATAGCAATGGAACTGTTATTTATATCAATTTTAATTTGATAATGTTTTGGCTATGATAAGATTTCATATTCACCTTTTGATAAAATGTTGTGGATAAGCATATCAATCAAATTCATTAACAAAACAGATTACACATCTGTCACGTTATCTTTTGTTTAATGAAAACTATCACTGTTTATGTGGACGGTAATGAAAATTAAATAAAAGTAAAACAAGAAAGGAAGTTCACTGTTTGGAAAGAATCAATTTAATTTAGCAAGTAATGCAGAAATATTAATAAACTTTATCTGGATTGGATATAATCTTCACTGAGATAATGGTACCATTGAAGATATAATAGATTAACATATATATATATATATATATATGGAAACACATACAGTAGAACCTCGGTTTATGAATGTAATTCATTCCTGAAAGTCACACTCTACCACAACGAACCAAACTACGCTTCTACATCCCTTCTCTTCCTCACATTTCTGCTGCATCTACTATGATTACCTCCCACTCCCCAATCTTGTCCTCTTGGCCCAGAGCCGCTGTATCATTGCTCTGTGCTTGCCCCCGACTTGTGCATTCTACCCACATGTTTTGTCTCACTCTTTTATTGCATCTGCTAGCCCCTGACCTTGGTGTTCCACCCTCATGTAACAAGAAAACTTTTCCCTCACTCTACCCCAACAAACCAATTTACATCTCTTCACTTTCTCGCATTTCCTCCTTCATTCACTATGCCTAGCTCTCACTCTCCAATCCTGTCTTGACACCCCTGTTCCTCTGTATCATTGCTATCCAGTAGCCCCTGCAATTTTATATACACCCAGCTCTTTTGTCACTTACTCACACTCACTTCACAAGATCCTGTCACTTATATTATGGCATTTGAACCTCAAGAGTATGCCCTGGCACTTGCCACTATCTATATCTCTCTCTTCCTTTACTCAACCATCTCATTTATACTCTGATCCCTGTTCCTAGTGAGCATGCTGGGCATTTTGCCACCATCTCCATCCTGAATTAGGAAGGGCATCCAGCTGTAGAAACTCTGCCAGATCAGATTAGAGACTGGTGCAGCCTTCTGGCTTGCCAGTCCTCAGTCAAATCGTCCAACCCATGCTAGCATGGAAAGCGGACGTTAAACGATGATGATGATGATGTTGATGATGATATATGTATGAGTGTGTGTGTGTTTCTCTTTGTCCACCACCACTGCTTGACAACTGTTGTTGGTTTCTTTATGTCTATGTAATATGTAACTTAGCTGCTTGGCAAAAGAGACAGATAGTATAAGAACCAGGCTTAAAATAAGCACTGGGGTTGATTTGTTTAACTAAAAATCTCTTCATGACAGTACTCTAGCATTGCAGCAGTCTAATAACTGAAACAAGTAATAGATAAAAGATAGATTGTTATTGTTTGCAGATCTAGATGCGAACATAAGTTTTAATTATACCTTAATCTATATTTATCAATTGATTATGTAACAGAATGATTTTTCAATCATTGATTGCATAGTTTTCTGCTCATTTATCACAACAAAATTTCAGCTTCTGTTAGATAATATTAACACTACTTGTAGCTAAAATGAAGAAGTAGGAAACCAAGTTTGAGATTAATTAATGCAATAGGGTTAAAGGATCATAGAGCAAAGTAATAGATGTAACACATATAATAGCGTATATTTTGGGGTGTGAAATTTATCAAAAGTGTTAGGAAAATTAGTTAATAGCTGATTGTTTTTAGCCAGCCATGAAATTAACTGAGTAGATTGCTGACAATTATAAATACATCTGCATGTCTTTGGTTAAATATATTTAATTGGTGAATCAATTTAAAATTTGTTCACTAGAGACACAGGCATGGTTCTGAGGCACAGGCATGACTCTGTAGTTAACAAGTTCACTTTCCAACCCCAAGCTTTCAGGTTCAGTCCCACCTTAGACAATTGTCTTCTATAACCTCAGGCTAATCAAAACATTATGAGAGGATTTGATAAATGGAAAGGAACCAGTTTTATACATACATACATACATACATACATTCATACAAGGGGTTGCTTATTTCAAGCAATACTGTTGCTTTAGTGATGTATATATTTAACATTTTGGTTGAAAAATTGCTAACAAGCCACTCTGCTGGGCTCAAATCTCATTTGCAAACCCATGGAAAACGAACCTCCACCAGCTATTCTGCCTATATGTCTGCACACACCTTTCAATGCAATGTATGCCAGAGCGACTGAAAATCTAATGGAGGCCTCAAAAGACATTCTAAGATCCACAAAGATCAGAAATTAACTGAAGTTCTTGGTGGTCCAAAACAGATATGTAATCTATGTGGGTGTCTTTTCAAAACATTGTCTGGTTTAAAAAACCACATCAAATGCCATGATGGTTCTAAGGTGCAGGTACAGGAGGTGGTCAAACTCTGCATAAGGAGTAAACAACCATCATATATATATATATATAGTTTATAGATGAAATCCAGATATTCTCTGTATAGAATATACTTAATAGTGCTCAAGAAGTTTAAACTTCAGTGGGTTTAATGAGTGGATTTAATGTTTGTAGATTGATTCCCTCATAGGATGAGATGAGCCTCTATCTTTAGGAATGAGGCTTGTCTTTGAACAAACATTATTATGAACCACCAAGCTCCCAGAAATAGTTGTTGGATTTGTAATACTTTTCTTCAACCCATTTAATTTTCTGTATCATTGGTATTCTGTGTAAATCAGACCTTTTTATATGTATACATATATACAGTTTTTGTATTTCCTGTGTTTAATATATTGATCTGTCTAACTTGCTTATATCTACATTTACTTACATATATATATATATATATATATATATATATATATATATATATATATATATATATATATATGTATGTATGCTTACACATGCACACATATTTATGTGTTTGCAAGAGTGTATGAATGTCTGAATGCTTATATCATTTTATCTTGACAGTATGTAATTGCTGTAAAATATGCTCCTCGGTCATACAAGTGTTATTTTTTTGTTTCCAGTCTTTTGTGAAAACACGCCCAGCCATGAGAAATATTGTCTGTTTGGAAACAAGTAAGGGTTGTCAACAGGAATGCATCCAGCCATGGAAAATCTAACTCAATGATTTCCATCAGCCCCATTCATGCATGGAAGAAAAGTGGATGATGAAATGACAATGATCATGTGGCTGCCTGTGCTGCTACTGCTGATGATGATGGTGAGAACTGATTTAAAAAGAAGAGTGTTTCCTAAGATAATTTTTCATAATTTATTATCCAGGTATATATAAGTTTGGATGGTAGGTGAGTTCTTGCATAAACTAACAACTGAATCTCAATGTGACCTCTTGATCTGCTAGAAAAAGCAGATAAAATCTCTCTTAAATCACACCCTACTGTCTTAAAAAATGAAAAATGCATCGGATAACAGTCTAGGGAAAACAGTTTAGATGATCATGCTGAAAAGCATTTCATCTTAGGTTAGCTTTTCTCAAGGCTGAGCTGAGGATAAACAATTGTAACACCAATAAGAGATAAATATATATAATTGTTGCTTTGTTATTTGCTAAACAAATTTGCCTCAATCTGTTAACATGCTCATACTCCTGACCCTTCTCTATGTTTCTCTCTTTCCCTCTGGTACGAAGAGTACATATACAGAGAGAGAGAAACCCTTGCATAACCAAATTTTATAGTACGATGTATGAATAGGTTTGTGATAGCAATAAATTTTATTACACCCAAAATCTAATATTTAGATCTTGTAACCATTTCAACAATATGCACTAGACAGTGTGTGTAACTGTGATGAATTGTCTACAGTTGATTTATACAGAGAGTGGAAAGGAAGAGATTATGAAAAACTAAAACTTATTATAAAATGCTGTTCTATACAGCAGTCATCTTTTACAGACAATTTTAGCCATAACTACATGTCTGTGACTATATACAGCTAAGCAATATGCATAATATATGTTGGAGCGATGTCAACTACTTGATTTAAGTTTAATTGCTCTCAGTGGTGTAGCATGGCTTCTCAGCACCCCTTGGCAAGGATACTCTTGGCACCTTTACCTTAATTAACAGGTATGAGAGGGCAAAGGAAATCTTGTGCACGTTTACACTTGTGCCCAGTAGGGGTGACATCTACACCTTTGATTACTATGGTATAGGCAATTTTCTATGGAGAGTGGCTCAATGAAAGATTAATTTACCTTGCTCATTATAGTCCCAAGTGTGAATTTTGTCTAAGCTCACTTCACTTTTTATTATCTAAGGCCAACAGATTAATATAGTGACAACTAGTCATATAAATATGAGAGAGAGAGAGAGAGAAAGAGAGAGAGAGAAAGAGAGAGAGAGAAAGAGAGAGAGAGAGATAGGTGCTAGAAAGCAACTTATCTAGTCAAACAGAATTGTCTAATTCATGCCAGATTATAACGTTATGTATGCCAAATACATCAAGCTGCTTTGGATTGTAGAATTTCTCCATAACTAAAAAACACACTATGGAGCATAATGCCATTATTAAAATATAAGAGCAAAATCTATAGCAATATTTGAAAACAGCTCAGAATCCTGTTCAGTATTAAATCACATTCAATGCTAAATCATTTTTTAAATTCTTTATTTGTTAATCTGTGCAAATTTGTTTAATGAAGCAGAGAAATTTATGATAAAAGCTAAACAATTAAAAATTTTTCTCTAATAACATTTAAGAAGATTAATAAACAGGAATGTTACTGATAAAATACAATCCTCTTTTTTTCTTTTTTAACCCCTTCATAATGAACTGAGATTGGTATAGTCAGATTTTTTTAAGTGCCCTGCAGCAACTAATTATTTTTGTAGTTTGAATTCTGGAGATTTAATCCTATAATTTAAAGAGAAAACTAAAAGGAAGAAATTGAAAATTAATTTACAACTGATTAAATAGATTAATTGATTGGAAATAAGGTATACACAATTGTTCTTTGAAAGTATCGGCAGCCATTATTTATACCTATGCTTAAATGACAAAACAACAGTATAAAGAAATTCTAAAAATTCTAAATTCTAGTTATAGAACAAGAAAAAGAATGGAAAACCTTCTTCAACAAAAGAAAAAGTAAAACTTATCTATAATTGAAACTGGAGAATTATTTTTAAATTTCTGAGATAAAATTGAAAGATAATTGGTGCTTTTTATTTTCAGATAGACAAATATCCTTCAACTATATTGTATGGTTTCATAGTTTTCACTTCAGGAGGCATTATTTGTAAATATTTTATATTTGTAATTTACTACAGTAACAGCCAGAAATTTGCTACTACATTTAAGCAGAAACTCTTTATATAAGTTACATTGTCATCATTTAATAGTTCTAGCTACCTGTTAATATTTAGGGCTGATGAAACAATATTATTTTCTTGGTAATTGTGGTGGTGATTCTGTTTTTGAACTGTTGAGGAAAATAAAGTCAAGATGGTTCCATTATATTCTATAGAATGCTTTCAAGGTCTTTGTTTAATTTGTGCATGTTTGGCCTGAAGTATCTTGACTGCATACAGACAATGTTTGGGTGTACTTAGTCTGTATATGTTTGGCATGAGGTGAGGAGGTTATGCTTGAGTGTGGAAGTTTAAGAGCAGCAGCATCTATACAGGACTTGGCATTATTGGCAGTGACAACAGTTAAGTCTTAGAAACACAAGAGGAAGAATATTAAGGACAAACTCAATCTGTTAGATTGTGGGTCACATGGATCTCCGTCAGTTTGAACTGCAATGGTGTTAACTCAAAAACTTAAGGACCCTAAAGATGAGAGACGGATGAAGTACATAAGCTTACCTAAGAAATTTGCATATCAGACATGGTCAAGTTCTTTGTTGATGTAAAGCACATTGCCATCATTGTTTTGATCTAACTAACTCAAAGGCGAAGATCCATTAGAGAGTGACATAGAAGTGTAGAACTTCAGTAAAGTAAGCTGTACTGACGGTTGTTAAAAGAGGATAGGGTTTCTCAGGCTGGAAGAAAATGTTTTTTAATGATTGTTCCTATCAACTTTGAAATGTCAGTATTGATTGTATCATTAGAGTTAATGTTCTTTTTTAAGAATGAAAGTAAGATCAAAGAAATTGACAGTTTTATAAGCTAGCTTTGGAGAGCATTGTTTGAACACATTAGCAATGACTTTAACAGGCTTTCTTGGTTTAAAATGTCTACAGGAATTTTTGCAGTTACAGCTTATATGTAAATGGTGGGGAACCTCTTGGTGAAGAGACAGATAGTTTTGAATGAGATTTACTTCATTTGTGTAGTGCAGAGTTGGGAACATGGTGGATAGCAAATATGGATGCATTTTTTGCAGGAGTACTTCTTACTGGATAATCATTGCTGAGAAGCTGAAAGAAAGACAATTGCACAAAATAATGAGTATTTTGGTAAGGTTTTAAAATTGTAATCTGTAATTTGGTGGGTCATAGAACCTGCAGGTTGTGCAGTGCCTGGAAACATCCTTTATATTCAAGTGATAATTTTTCAGTTGCTTTGGTGGTGGGTGAAAGCTGCAGTGGTGAACCTGCTTAGGATATTTGGAGTTACGAATTTGGTCTTTTTAGTTTAGTGAATGATGTAGAAGAAGACAACTTTGAGATAAGCTTCAGATACCACTCAGGTGTTTCTGCTGGGCAGTGGCAAAGTATAAGTATTGCTTGAACTACAGATTTCTGATTAATCAGTTAATAGGTTTGATCAGATGTTTCCAAATCACAGATATTTTTAAGATTGATATTGTATAAAATATAGTCCATGAATGCAGGTGCAATGCATGTATGTTTGTGTGTGTGTGTTAGTGTGTGTGTGTGTGTGTGTGTGTGTGTGTGCACGCGCGCATAGTCATTTTCTTAAAAAATGCTGTCTGCTAAATACTGAGATTGTCACATTAAACATTTATCCTCGAATGAATTAATAATATTTCAATTTGCAAAATACTGGAATGCACATTTAGATTCAATGTAACAACAGGTGAATAAATTGAATAAGAGATATATTATTTTATGCAGTGAAATCAAAACAGATTTGGTTTGATTTTTCACAAGTAAGTCAAGAGGAATATTAAATTAGTGCATATACATTATCATTTTCTGTTTGCCTCATTCAAATAAAATATCATTAAATACTATTAAGAATGAATATACCTACTGATCATCCAGCAACTACATCATCCTCAGAGTGATTAGGATGAACAATATCATCATTATCATTACAATATAAAATGTACTAAACATCTTAATGCTACCAAAAGGCTCATGCATGTTTCCTACAAGTTCCATTAAAGGCAACTCTTTTTTTAATGGATATTTATAACGTTTGGTAAGTCATTTAAAGCCAAAACTCAGTATCTCATCCATAAAATGTTCTATATCAACTCTTTTGTCAGTATCACAGATTGTAATTGTTGTGTGGACGCCCCGAAGTGAAGAAGTAGGATCGCCCAAGACATATAAATAGAGGTAGTCTGACCGTGGTAGGGAATTGAGTAGCCGTCGTGTAGCAGTTGAGTAGAGATCATCCGAAGCTGCTAGATAGCAGTAGCTTGAGACATAACAGTAATCTATGCACTTGATTTTCATCTTTGTCTTTCCCAATTTCATAGTGTCTTCTTCCTGGTGGATATAAAGCAAAGTTTCAACTCAAATAATTCTTGACAAAAACTCACCAACTCTGAACCCTAACAGGACCTAATCTTATTTCATCCATTTTGTATTATAATGTTACCCATTTTTGGAAGTCATGCTGTATAATCGTTCAGTTTGTCCTGAAGCTAACATATTATCAAACATGATCTATGTCTGTAAGATATATTAAAATTGTATAGATTCTTTAAGATAAATCAGCATAGATAAACTTTGCTTCTCTCACAACTCTTTCTCAAACCTTTTCTTTTAAATACTTCAAATATTTAGAACTTATCTGATACAATATCAACTTGCATCACAAAATTCAGTTTTACTTATTTGTTTAGATTCTTCTATATTTGGTTTGCTTTGTAAGTTCTGTTAAATTGTACATCTTCTATCAACTGAGATTTATTTCCCTTGTAACCAACTGCAAATATATCAACTAAAATTTATGCCAGAAATTATTCTTCAGTAATCTATCAGTGGGGATGATGGCTGTCGAGTAACATAGGATGTGGATTTTACAAATGTGACAAATGTCAAACTCATGTCAACAAAGTAAGCAAGTGTCAGACATTAGTCTTGACAGCAGAATATATAATTATAAACTTTCTTATAAATATCACTCAATGAATATTTTAAGCAAATCAGCATAAACTGATCTAATGATACCTTGTGCTCTGATCATTAATGCTTCATTTGAAAAGAGTGATTTCTCTTGTGCTTCAGAAAGCATTCCCCTGAAATATGATGGCTCCTTTATGCATTCCAGAGAAAATTCAATGGAAGTCTATAAAATTTCATTGAACATTCCTCACTTATCAACTATTCTCTATCTGAACCAATACAAATGCTTGTCAGTTATAATGCAAATAGCACAGATTTTTCTTTGCAGAAGATTCCTTTCCTTCAATTAAAATGAAAATCACTCTCCTCCAGCTGTCAACCCTCCGGAATTCTTGCCCTCAGACTTTGCATTATCATTCATTTCTTAAAATTACATCTTTCAATGTATACTTAATTTTCTCCAAGATTGAAAAAGCACCAATTCAGTTAGGAAACAACTATCATGTTTCCTTTGCATAAATCATAGTGCATTAAGGAAATATTTGAAAATATTAACACATGTAAAGATTAGTAAATGATCTGACAAACTTAATTACTTCCTAAATTATACTTAACAATGCACATAAATATCATACTTGAAAATATAGCTAAATAATTTTGCCTGTTATTTATTTAATTATTTCTGTATGATCTTAGTCATAAACAGTGATTCTTCAAACATGATTAAATACACATTTAGACAGAAATATGGAATGACTTACAAAATAAAATGTAAAATTCTCATAGGAACATGAGGAAAGTCAATAATCAGATAAGATATAAAAACTAAATTATGGACAAAAGCGTCCCAAAATTTTGTTTGACTGAGTCATACTTTTCCTGCATAAGATTTGAGTAATGAGAAAAGAATTCACATGCAATATCTTAAAAATGACTGGAAACATTAAATGTCTGGATTTGCTCCAGCCATTTTATTAGACTTTCCCATTTGCCATTCACAATTAGTGTTATGTCAGATATTTTGAAATGTGTCGGTCTTATGAGAGCCTAGGAAATTTCTTTAGCCTCAATTTTATTTTACCTGATAATTCTTCTTTGTCACAATATGCATCTTTCAATGTTTTATTGATGCTGCTCTGGATTTCCTGGCTGCAAATATTGTCAAGAATGTAAGGATGGTTCAGATGAACAACATACAAGTAATATATTTAGTTTCATCCTTTTTAATTACAAGTTCACAATTATCCAGGCTTAGTCTCATCTTTAATCCACCAACAAAATTGTGACTATTATTAATACTTTACCCATACAAAGTGATACATAGCCTAGTAAAAAATAAATCACTATAATATTGGACATATTTAATACCGCTCTCTATACTTTGTACTATGCATCAGGTTATTGATAATGCAGTTACTATTATTGTAAAAACAAACTGTTGATACTATTGAAGTTATTATTACTATATTGTATGTCGCTATCACTATTGTTGAGGTTGCAATCATTGCTAACTTTGGTTCAGCTTCAGAAGTTATTTCTTTTGATATACTCAATGCTTTTATTATTATTGATGTTATTTAAGTTACTGATGTTGCTATAACTATTATTAAGTTGATTCAGTGATGGTGAACTGAGTATATACAAGTAATATTTTCTTCAACATATGCATAGTTTCATTAAAACAAATAAAACATTGTAAAATAGTAAGAGATTATTACCAGCAATATAAGGAAGTGTATATCAAACGGTTGAAATGTAAGTAATTGGATATCTCTTAGACACTGAAGCTAAAAAGACATTTTTATTCTGTTTCTGAACCTGCTGAAAATAGTATCCAAATCTCCCTTTGCATGTTCTGTATCACCTTTAAAATGGAAGAAAATTCCAAGTTCTCACTCTTAAAACAGCTTGCCTACAATAACAGCAGAATATATTTAGCTGAAGCATTAATTTAAGAAATCTTCAGTCACCTACCTTCATGATATATGCCCATTCTGTCAAACTTGATCAGCAATATTCATCATTCGCAAAGACTATCTGAATAATACAAATATCTGTGCAACAAAAATCATACTATCCAAATTGAAGATTGAATAATCACACACACATACACACATGCAAATAATTTTAAATAATTTTCAGCTTTTGTTCATTCAATTATCATCATTTTCCTTCTTGAAACATTAGTTATAGTTCTTAATAAAATGTTAAGCTGTTCTGTAAGTTACAAGATTTTAACATGCAAATTGTTGAAAATGTAGTTAATTACATATGAAGCCGGTTTTATTTTAGTTTATTTCTTTTTAATAACTATAGACCAAATTTTAGTAAAAAGAAGCATTTTGTAAATATCAAATACATATTCTGAGCTTAAAATGATTTTTTGAATGATGAAATGACTAATGATTAGACTAATGAAAGGAAGTTCATATGGGACACAATTATTTTGTATATGAACATTTTAGTTATACACAGAAAAGTCTCAAGAGAAGAGAAATCATAATTTTCACAGTAGCAATGTTAGCATACATTAAATAACAAGTAAAATCAATTAACCATTAATACTTAGTATCACATTAAACATTTAAAGCTAAAATAAAGTTGACTGAATAAATATTATAGTGTAAAGATCTAAATTTACTAAATATAAGAGGAAAATTGTTTCAACATAGTTTTTCAATTTTATATATAAAATACACCCACACATAACAACAACAGCAACAATAATAACAACAATAACAATAATGCTAAGTGAAATTTAGTATGCTATACACTGATTGTTGTTTTTTTTTTAAGTTTTACAATAAAGTAGAATGAAAGAAAAGAAGTTCAGTTTTGTTATTTGGTTTCACTTTAATTTTGCTCAAAATCAACCCAAATTATGTTTATAAAATAATAATCCAAAAGTATGTGCAGTAGAACAGAGGTATGGGTCTTTTAATATGGTTACTCTTTCAAGCAATTTTCAGTTTGATATCAAACAATAAGCTTTCAATAAAACAATTTACAAATTAACAATAAATGAAATAAGCACCTTTACTTAGTTTTCTTCTTTTATTCATTCATTCATAGCTAACATTTAAAATAGGCATGTTCCACATTGGGAGTTCTATATAATTTGTAAATTAAGAAGGATGCTTGTTGAGATTAGATTGTTAAACCTAGCTTCACTATTGCTTCCTTAAGGAGTTAATATTTTTGTAAGTTTAAAAGATTTTAAAGAAACAAAAATAAAATGAAATTGTAAAGAGTGAACTCAGGTTTCTTGAAATGAATAATAATACTTGATATATAAAGGAATATAAAACAAACATACGAATTGTTGTTATTATTAAAAGCACCAAAAAGGCAGAATCCTTATCATACCATGCAAAATTTTCAGTGATATTTCCTCAGGTTCTTTATCATTATTAGTTTGAATACCACAGGGGTCAACTTTGCCTGTTATCCTTTCAAGATTGATAAAAAAGATATCAGTTGAACTCTGAGGTCAATGTACTTGACTTCTCCCTCACCCACTTAAAAATCGCTGGCCCCTATGCCAAAATTAGAAAGAAATTATTATTATTACCATTGCGATTCTTTCCAGTTTGGATGTTCTACAGTGTTATTTGTATCATGTCTCACTTCCTTCACACATTCTTCAACACATGCACTGTTCTGAATATGGCTGCCACCTGTGTTCTTCCAATGATATTTGGTTTCAAATTCTGCTAATATTCTGTGTTCTTCAAGATGGTTAAGAGCACATAAGTCATGATGAGTTTCACACTCATTATTCAGTCTCTATGAGTATGCTTCACTTCAAATGCTAGATGTTGGTACCATTTTATTTTGTCAATGTTCTGATCTGCTGATATTTCTTTGAAGAACCATTTTTTTATCGCTTCGTGTATGAGAGTGATTATCTGGTTGATCATGTTGCTGATTCTCAATGCTGCTGGGGTCAACTTTGCCTTTGAACCTTCAGGGTCGATAAAATAAACATTAGTTAAGCACTGGGATCGATTCAATCAACTGAGTCCCTCCCCCAAAATTGCTGGCCTTATTATTATTATTATTTAGTGAGAAAGCACTGCATGTCATCAAATTGATGATGGAATACAAATATACAAAGCGCAATACACCCATCATGACTACTTGTCTGATAAGGTTGCTTTAGGCACATTCATCACAACCATACATGCATGACATGGTGACCTTCATCATCATCATCATCATCATCGTTTAACGTCCGCTTTCCATGCAAGCATGGGTTGGACGATTTGACTGAGGACTGGTGAAACCGGATGGCAACACCAGGCTCCAGTCTGATTTGGCAGAGTTTCTACAGCTGGATGCCCTTCCTAACGCCAACCACTCATCAAGATAAACAGCACGTGACCTTGTAGGTGGGGTCCTTGCAGTTATAACATTAACACACTGTGTTGCTAAATCTGAGTTTACAGATGTGACACTTAGTAAATAAATTCTCTTAATTCTTTTCTAGCCATCATCGATAAGCTAAACTTTAAAATGCCATGACATTTGTTGAATCAGAAAATGAAGAAGACAATGCAAATAAAAGGTGCTAACTATTTCAGCCAACTAAATCTACCTGAATCTAACCCAGATTAAATTTCACATATAATACCATTGTACTGAGGAAGTTCTTGAATTCACTACAACCATTTTACTATCTCTCAAAGTTAATTTGGTTAATCCTCCTCCATTGATGGGTAATTTTTATCACAAAGGTTTTCATGCATTCATATGCTTCACATGTGAAGATTTAATTATCTGATTGTTTATCCATGTAAAATGATGTAATTTATAATGTCATTCACTTCCCCTAACATAATTAAACTGAAAAGATATTTCTATATAGAATGTGTATGGCAACTGACCAGTTGCATTCTTTGACATGGAAACTAGACCATTTGTTCCATTAGTGATTTAGTTTACAGTTCCTGGATGTAGACAACCAATCTGATTAGATTCACCCATTAATACAAAGAAAAACAATAAAAGTAATTTGCAAGATTATTAAATTAACTCATTTTAAAGACATATATATATATTAAAAATAGAAAGAAAAAATTTGGCAAGTTAACGTTATGAATGTAAAGAGAATTGGTAAGATTCAACTTTGTGTAGTTCTATTTATAATAATCTTGTTTGTGAAATATGGCAGGGAATATAAAATCTAAATTGATTTGGATATATGATGAAATACAGCAACAATAAATGCTAATAGACTGCTATAATTTTGTGCATACAACATTTTCAATACCTCAGAAATATGAGCCAATGAGGAAACGTCTATGTGGTTACTCAATCTGTTAGAAATAGCTGCTAAATCTCTTGCAAATCTCATATACCATCTTAAATAAAGGTGCATTGGGCAATTTAATCCCTGACAAAAGTATATTAGAAGATGGGATGGTCACAGCTTGAATATATGTGATCAAAGCCTGCATAATAGAGGATAATTTAATAAAGGATGAGCTGAGATTAAAGAACATCAACAATAGCAATAAGTAGAATAAAAAAAGAAAAGACAATATGGGAAATTGAAGCAGAGAAGCATCATCAAAACATTATCAAAAATATGAACACTTTTTGTTGTGGTTCAATTTTTAGAGAAATATTTTAAGTTTCATATTATTATATTCATAGTAGCATGTATTCTCTCTTTAGGAAATGCATTGTTTTTTCATATTATTTCATATTAACAAATATATTTAAGAACATATGTAATGTGTTTTCACATGTAGCATAGCTTATGTATGTATGTATATATATATATATATATATATATATATACACACACACTTCTATATTTGTTTAGTGTTTAGTTCTAATTATTCTTCAAGGATATTTTTTTGCTGCTTCCAATGACAAATATGCTTAAAATACAGAGATGATATTCAGTTTGAACAGGAAAAAATATTTTAAAATATAAAAAAAATTTATTGTTTTCTGTTTTCAGACTTTCAGCTTAAAAACACTACAGAGCAAAAATATATGCAACTTAAGTAGTATCTATATTAGCAACTGTAACATATCTTGCCACACTAAGAGTGGATTATTTGATTATATTAATTAGCTACTGACAATATTGAAATAATTACCTGAGCAAAACAATATTATGTAATTGGCTTCAAGGTCTGCTCATGAAGCTAATTTGACAGAACAAGTTAACGTTATGAATGTAAAGAGAATTGGTAAGATTCAACTTTGTGTAGTTCTATTTATAATAATCTTGTTTGTGAAATATGGCAGGGAATATAAAATCTAAATTGATTTGGATATATGATGAAATACAGCAACAATAAATGCTAATAGACTGCTATAATTTTGTGCATACAACATTTTCGATACCTCATATACTTCCTATATGACTACACATGTACTGAGCTAATTCATATTTCACTGTAGGAATATACCAGATGTGCAAAAAACTGTTACAAGCGAAGATGTTTACTTTACTGAAGAGGAAAAAGATACGAAATTGGTGTATTTGGTGTAGCATAGAATGAAATAGAGAAAAACATTTTTGGTAGAGTTTCTAGTTGAATAAGAACAAATGTACCAAGTATCTACAAAATCTAAACAGACTTTATTTTTGATAGTTATCAGTTTAAGGATCAAAGAGAACAAATGATAAAAATGGATGTGCAAAATAACCAGCAACCACAATACTTTTAATATTCAGTATTCATAAAACAGTTCAGTCAAGAAAATAAATAATTATAACGTTCACTGATTGATTTTGTATTTACTGTTATTTGGAAGTAGATATCACTAGCAGAATTGATTTTCAATGAGGGTATTATCTGGTAGTTTATATATTCTGATATAGTTTGTGCTTATCAATGATTAAATTCTCTTGTACCTCAGCAATTATGACTTTTTTTTCTGAAATGACATCACTCTACAAGATTCTGAACTTACATCCCACTTGAATTTTTTCTAAGTTGACTTTGAAATTTGGTTTCAAATACTGGGTAGGGCTATTTTGAATTGCATCACTAATATTGTTGATAAAAGTATGATGTCTTTTATCCTTCCCTAAAGTTAAGAGTAGTGTTCACTTTTGAGGATGAATAGAGAATTAAGAATCATGAATACCTGATACTTGAAAAAATTTTACTTGTTCTGATTAATTAAGATATTGCAAATATTTTATGGAACAAGCGAAATAAAAGAAAAGTGAGTATTCACAGTTCTTTTGTATTTTTAGATGGCTCATAGTCTCTTCCATGATGTAAGACTGTTTCAATTTCAACTCAGTCTTAAATCAAGCCACTTGCCATACATTTTATAACTCCATTATATATTTTTACTATTTATCAATTTTTAGTTTGTTCATAAAGCTTAAATGATATGTACTAGAACAACAGATTATTACTAATCTAACAGAAGTTTACTTCTTACTGAAGTTTATGTGATAGCAATAAAAATATGCAAGAGATTTTGAAGTTTATTTCTGTATAACTTCCTTCAATATACCACAATACATAGAGCAAATCATTGCATTTAAAACACATAAAAAGACTTCTTATTAATTCATGCAAATTATTTGTGGAACTGTCAAAATTTATTTAGTAAGCAAATAAGATATGCTAATTTGAAGTATTAAAGTCACACTTAACCAGTAATAGATATTATAAATGATCATTTCCTGTAATATCATAAAATTCTCAACAGATCTAAGTATAATAAGTATATTATGTTTTCTATCCAATACTTTGGAATATACCACAATAAATGTAATAATAATCATAGAGTAAACTATGTGACTCGTATATTATGTGTAGTAAGTGAAGTGATCATCAACATCATTGTTTCCAAGCTAGCATAAGTTGACCGGTTTGATAGAAGCTGGCATGCTGGAGGACTGCACCAGACACCAGTTTTGGCATGGTTTCTATAGTTGGATGCTCTTTCTAATGCCAACCACTTTACAGAGTGAGTGTACTGGGTACTTTTTTACATGGCACTAACTTGGTTGCTGTTTTACATGGCACTAGCATGGATGCTTCTTATGTGGCACTGGCATGTGTGCCCTTTATGTGATGTTAGCATAAGTGTTCTTTTTATGTCACCAGCACCTGTGGGACCGCCAAGTGGCTTGCAAGACAAGAAAGTCTCAGCTGAGAGAAGCAGTCATGTGCCAGGTGAGAGGTTGGAGTATGACAGAGGGTCAAGGCTATCTGACAGAGGAAATACTTGGCTTCCCCAGTGGAACAAGAGAGCACAAAGATGTAGGACAGAGAGAAAGGGAGAGAGAAAGAAAGAGAGAGGGAGAGAGAGAGAGAGAATGGTGGAGACAGTCAGTGTGAGAAAAAGAGGGCCTACCCACAGGGAACATTGGGTAAGAGTATAAGTAGCACAGAGGTGATAGAGTAGATGTACCTTAAGAGTGTGAGGAGAAATATCTAGAGATAGGGAGTGATATTGAGAGGAACTGGAGGGGCCTGCAGTGGATGGTGGGGGTTGGAGGAGTTAGTTGTAGGGGATTTTTGCCAGAGGACAAAATTAAGTATGTGTGAGAAGTGGGTTATCGCCATAAAGGACATACATACCTGTATGTATGGATGGCTATGATTTTATTTAACTTGACTGTATCTTTTCAAGAACACTTAATCATCAGAAGTCTTGCTCCCTTTTCATCTCCTCTGTGTGGCTCATTTTCTTAAAATCATTTCTTACCACTTTGTGCTACACCTCCCTGAGTCTACCCTTTCCACAGGTTCTCTCCACAGAGACCAGCACTTCTTTATGAAGTTGAACTCATCCATATGCATCACATGACCATACCAGTGCAGTTTTCTCTCTTGCACACTACATCTGATGCCTCTAATACCCAATTTTTCTCTTAAATCATTTACACTCTGTTGTACATGCACACTGATATTGACCATTCAGCAGAGAATGTTGGCTTCATTCCTTTCAAGCCTTTGCATGTCCTCTTTAGACACAGCACATGTTTCACTGCCATGTAGTATAGCTGTTCATGCACAAGCATCATTCTATCAATCTGAGAACTATTCACTTACTAAACTAGTGTGCTTGGGAAAGACACGAATAATCATTACACCCATTTTTCCTTGTCTGGAAATAAATTTAGTTAATCCTTTGATTGATAATTTTTAATACAAAGGGATACACAAATTCATATGTTTTTCTTATGAAGATTTCATTATCTGATTATTTATTCATATAAAATATTGTAATTTATAATATTACTCCCCTTCGGTATCTTGGGTATCTAAATGAGAGTATTTATGCTAATGTAATTAAACTGAAAATAGATTTTAGGATATTTTTATAACGAATTTGTTTGACAAGTGCATAGCTGCATTCTTAACATAGAAAATAGACCACTTGTTCCATTACTGATTTAAGTTTACAATTCCTGGACATGGTTAACCAAACTGATTAGATTTACACAAAAATACACAGGAAAAGTAAGGAAAATAATTTTCAAGTTTATTAAATTAATTAACAGAATGTAATCTTTTTTGTTAAAAATACAAATAATACGATGAAAATAAAGAAAAATTGGCAAATTACTGTTATGACTGCAAAGGATATTGGTTAAATTCAACTTTGTGTAGTTTTCCTGCTTTGTATTATATTTCTCAAGAAGCCGATACTATAAAACAAGTTTCTTACAACTAGGTACAACTCCCCAAACTTTGATTTGACTCTGGTAATAATTTCACAACTTTTAATAGATGAAGTTGTTAAATAAAACTATTTTGTAGAAATAGAAGCTACATTTTGGTCATACTTCTTCTATCGATTCATTTTTACCAAGCACAACTTAGTTTATTATAGCAATTTATTTTATGTTTTCTTTTTAAACATTCTTTGAAATTTCCACATACACAACACTGATAAAGCATGTTACAGTATGACGTATTTGAAAAAATAGACTTTTTATTTGAAATTCATTTCCGTATATTAGGAAATGTAATCAAAATAAGCCTATATTGGAATGATATAA
Organism: Octopus bimaculoides; assembly: GCF_046866305.1. NCBI lineage: Eukaryota > Metazoa > Mollusca > Cephalopoda > Octopoda > Octopodidae > Octopus > Octopus bimaculoides. The sequence continues at coordinate 38,829,046 of NC_142928.1, forward strand.
AGCAAGATGTTCCTTGTAATGGAAAAATAAAATGTATTATTTAACTTGTTCTTTCCATTTTGTGTTTCATTCTTTACTGTTTATTGTTGTAACATATTTAGCAACATTTTCTGCAATACTATGAACCAGCCACAATAAAAATTTAACAATTAAATTAGTTTCTCAACCTAATATTTCATTTCTGTAGGTGTGTTTATATATGTAGGATATATTTTATGTCTGTTTGTGTTTTCCTTGTAATGTTTAAATGAACAAAATTAATTCAGCTTCCGGACAAGATTTCTTTGTTTTTCTTTTTATTCTGAGCAGAAAGTAAAAACTGCACATAATTATCTTACAAAGATAGACAGGCAATGTTAAAGTTTTGATTTAATATTAAATACAATATCAACAAATAAGAATCCTACAAGCAAGAAATAAGTTTAACAGAGTTAAAAATCTTAAGGGTAAAATGAGAAAACTTAATGAGAACTCACTTGATTAAATACTAACAAAATGATAATGAAAGCCACTAGTTGTACATGTGTAGCACCAGTATTGACCACGACAATCAATACAAGAATATTTCTTATCAAATGCTTTCAGCTTCAGGTTTGAAAAAATAATCATAATGTAAGATTATATTATTGAACTGTCAACATCATATTATATTCTGAAATATAAACTTCTTATCTCTAAAAAAACTGATTATCCAATTTAGGATAACTATATTTTATTTGATAATCTTAAGGCTATGTGTACTAAAAAAGCCAATAAAAATTCTAAGACTAAGAAAAATATTAATATATATATGTGTGTGTGTGTATGTGTACATGTATGTGTATGCGTACATGCATACATATGTTTTATATATATATATATATATATATATATATATATATATATATATATATATATATATATATATATATTTGTAGACAAGCATACATATATATGTATATAAACAAATATATGTATGTATTATTTAATACTATTATTTGATAATTTTTATAATTGTATTTCACAATACAGGACTAGTTAAACAAAATATCCTTATATATAGATTGTATCAATCAGAAGAGACAAACTCTATATATAATTTTGGGTCTCAAGCTGGGAGAAAAGACTCAACAAATATTGTTTTATCTCTCTCCCTCTCTCTCTATTTATATGTATAAGTGCCTGACTTTTAGTAAAAGAAAATACTAAAGGATCAGTTAATTATGATTTTATGCAACATATTCTCCTCTTAGATTCACACATTTATTGCGGTAGTTTTTCAGTTTTTCTAAGCCCTCTAAGAGAATTCAGAAGGTTGGACCCCAACCAAGCCTTTCATGATATTATTAAAGCCTGGAACGTTTCACCAACCCCACATACATATATATATATAAGTCAGTAAATAGTGGTGTTGTGTTAACCACATGTGGAGAAATAATAGGAAAATGAAAAATAATAATAAGGCAGAATGCTAAACTGGAAGCATATTTTAATAAAGATTTCTAACCAGCTTTTATTGCATAGCAAATTTTCAAGAAGAGGGAGAATGAAAATGTTTTTTACAAAAAAGTAAAAAATGAAAAAAATAATATATAAAAGAATTAATATACCAATACATTATATTGTCTTTGAGCTTTTAAAGTTCAATGGTAATTTATGTAGATAATGGTTGGAAAAATAAGGATGCATGAAAATTGAGAGTTGTGTTAGGTTTAAAAAAAGAGAAAAGGGGCTAAAAGTTTGTGTTAAGCAGGAAGTGTGATGTCAAAACAGGAAGTGTGTGTAAGGGGAGACAAATCTTTTTAGTTAGAGCTATGAACTCTTTTTCAACAGGAAGTTTATGTCTGTTCCTAGAGAAATAAGGTCACTGAGGGGTTTGTGTCTTAAGAAATGGTTGGAATTTCTCTATGAAAAGATTCTCCTTGTTGATTCTTTCTTGTGTGGAGATTCTGTCTTTACATTGATAGAAAGGGAATATAAGGAATTTAGGGTTTTTGTTTCTGGCGCAAGAGTCTATTTGGCCACTGAATGGAATTTGGCGGTATTGAGGGAGATTTATTTGTTCTTTATGGACTGCTACTCTTCTACGCAACGGGAGGCTCATCTGTCCGATATAGAAGTGTTGGCAACCTGCGCATGTGAGGACATAAATGAGGTTCCCAAAGGAACAAGAAAAATTGGTTTTGATTTTAAACTTTGTTCCTCGTTTGAAGGTAAAGTCAGAGCCTTCAAGTAGGTAGGGGCATATACCACAATTAGGGCGTGCACATTTTTTAACTGATGGGGGTGGAAGTGGTGTACGTAGTTTGGCAGTGGTTAAGAGTTTTTTCAAAGATTTGTGTTGCCTTTTGCATTTAAGGACTTTGTGTGTATTGATGATATTGTTCATTTTCGGGTCTGTGGTGAGTAAGGGGAGGTTTTGTTTGATTGTGGTGTATGCTTCGATGTTTTGGGGGTTGTAGGTGGAGATATATGGAAGTATTTTGGGGTTGGGTGTGTTATTGTGTTGGTTGGTTTTTAGTGTGTTTTTATCAAGTTCCTTGGCACGTTTTATTCCAAAATCTATGAGTGTGGAGGGTTAGATAAACACATATTATTGAGGCATTATTTTTGCTGTTAAATTCTTTTCCTGCAACCAACTCTCACATGTGTCTTCTTTCTTTTTTAAATAAGTGTGTTATCATTCCATGTAGTAGCAGAGTAGGTAATTTGTTGATAAGGAAACTACAACAAATATCACCATCTGTTGCTCAGTCAGTTTTTCAGACCTTCACAAAGACATTAACACACACACACATATATATACAGGGTGTGCAAAAGTAGGCATATAGTTATGAAAAAAGAAAACATGTACAATACATATTTATTTTTATCAAAAAATTAAAAGTTAATATAAAAGTATTATTACAGTTATGATAAATATATTATTATGATTAATGACACTGAAAATATCAAAAATGAGTCTTACTAATATAATGTGCTAATAATTTTAATGAATTAAGTATTATAACATTGATGCGATACTTGCTGTATACCTACTTTTTTACCCCCTGCATATACATTTATGGAAAGTTTGTAGAGTTTCTATCATCTAAATTCACTCACAAAGCATTGATCAACCTAGGGTTAGAGAAGAAGACATTTTGCCCAGGGTAACACATGGTTAGGCAGTGAAATGAACATAAAACTGCATAATGCATGGAGTAAACTTTTAACCACACAGCCAATCCCTCTGCCTATTTGTGTGTGTGTGTGCGTGTGTGGACACATAGATATTTCATTAATCATCATCACATCACCATCATTTAATGTCCATTTTATGATTCTGAAGTGTTGATGTTGATAATGACTCATGGTATACATATATATTCTATCTATCTATCTATTTGTAATATATATATATATATATATACATATATATATATATATATATAAATGTGTGTGTATACAGATACACACATGCATACACACATACATATACACATGCACTAAAATAGCAAAAAAATATGGTTACTCTCTACTGAAAGGAAAATCTCAAGGAACTGAGATTAAACTAGATTAAGTTTGCTAACCTGATTACAATCATGTAATCAGAACTAAGATAATTCATCAGAAGAGAACATAGCAGAGAATGGATAGAACATACCTAGATTCCACTCAGCATCATAAATGGCTAAATGCTGTGTAACAGTATATGCAACATGGTTCAAGAATAACCATCTGTTCAGCTTTGCTTGGAGATAAATTTACTGCATTAAATCTGCAAAGAGAAAGTTGACAGTCATCTGTCACTGATTAGATCAGCTTAAATTAATATTAGTCACTCTAATAATGTTATTTTTCTCCTCGTCACATAAGTATTAATACTCAGTTAGATATTTATCTCTTGTTACATTAAACATGATGGTCAACACATGCATGTGGCATTCCTGAGTAATTTCCCTGAGTCATTATCATTGGTGTAACTCACATTAGATTTTTTGCAAACAGCCACTTTTTATTTTAGGTGATTCAACACTTCAAAAACATTCTCATAATTAAACCACTCCTAATTTTTTATCAATATTCATGTCAGATTTTGTTTACATATATTTGAGCATCATTCAATATATGAGTCTATATATCCCATTGCCACCCTCCTCACTCCTCCTCTCTCGCTGCCCCCTTCTCTCTCTCTCTCTCTCTCTCTCTCTCTCTCTCTCTCTCTCTCTCTCTCTCTCTCTCTCACACACACAATTTCTCTCAGTTGTGTTTCTTTGTTTTATAAAGAAAATATCTTAGCCTCCTTGATGGTTGATAAGTTAGTGCTAACATATTTAACAATGGAAAAAATGCTAAATAGTAACATGAGGAAAAGTGATATTGGTCCTTGACTAATATTAAATTCCTTTTTTTACCACTTTACAGATTTATTCTGACTTCATTGGCAAAGCATAACTTTCACTAAACTTATTGGATCAGTAATTATAGATTCAGTCAATAGACTATTGGTGTAATAAAATGGAATTGTTTAAAAATGAAATAAATTAGAGTTGCTACCTGCATATAAATAACAATAAGCAATTTGTTTTTGACATATTTAATGCATATTAATCAACTGATATAATATTCTGAGCCTCAAGTCAATAGAATTGTTACCTAACACTTGAATTCTGCTCCAACAGTCTCTAGAGATCACAGTAGTCAACCAAAAATAGATTGAAGAAAAGAAAGTATTATACCAATATAACAAAAAACAAGTTAAAAGTCGTTGGATGTCATTTACAGAAAATAGAAAATATCAACAGGTAACAGAACAAGCTAAAGAAGAAAAACATTGCACCATAAACAGACAAGATTACATATTATACACAACACATTATTTATAATCTGGGCAATTACATATAATTTATTTCATAATTCTTATGTTACATCCTATTGTAAAGTCTCTAAATACAAATCCCTTGTAGCAAAGGTTTTTTTTTTTCCATCATGTGTTTCTTTCATTGATTATTTAAAGTTAAATGGCCTATCTTTATAATAGGAAAAAAATTTACAACAAAAGTAACTTTGTCATTTTGTCTTTTGGCATTCAACAAGCAACAGAATACTTTGTTTCTAGAATGAACAATGTAACATTTACATTACCCATTTAAAAAAATATATATATATTTTATTTATTTTGAATTTTGGATTTAATTCCTGCTGTTTTGTTGCAAAACTATAATACATATGATTTATAATATCTATTACTATAATATGAACATTTGGACTATTACTAAAACATGATAACTTTATCTGCATCAACATCGGTTTTAATAACATGAGAGAACAATTTTCAATCGCTCAAATTGTAATAACATTTTTAGTGATATAAAATGTTATATTCTATATTTCTGCGACACCAATTCTAACATTTGGCAGAGTTTTTAATGATATAAAAAACATATTTTGTTTCAGCAGCAAAATATAAATCTTCTACTTTTCATGTTTGTATTGATTTATTGGTTTATTACATAGATATATCAATCAATCATATTTGCATAAAAGATTACAGAGGAGTTTTATGCTCCCTACCATATGTTTACTACCATTGCTATTTCTCTTTATCAAACAATGTTGCTTTGGGCTATTTCATTCATTCATACCATTTCTATTTCCTCTTCACAACGTTTCATTAGTATCCTGAATTCACTTGTCTAAGCTTTCATCTTATTCTTGAACTCACTGGTTTTAGCTAATAGACTCCTTTCTTTATGCACTAAAATTTTCGTAGTAAAATAATTTGAGGTAATTTCGAAAATTAACAAAAACATCAAGGACAAAATATTCTCAACATTTATTATAATATAGTTAGAATATTTGCCAGTTTTTTTTAAAATCAATAATTTAAAAATTCTAACAAAAGTTTATTTGCAGAAGAATATGATTTGATGAAGTCAAAAACAAAATAAACATTTATATTTTTATATCTTTATTTGAAAATTTATAGAATAATGTTTATCCATTTCCAATTTTTCATACTCAGAATCAAAGTTGCAATGCGACCCCATGGATGTATTCATTTAATAAACTGAGAACATTTACTGGCTGAATGCACAAACATGGTTCACTACACTTGTCACTTAAAACATTTTTCTGTCAACAACTACATGAGCCCATAGTCAGTATCTCTAGATTAATGACAGTTTCAAGATTCCTATGAAGACAAGGTGATAGCAAAAGAATTTAGAATCTAGAATGCTAATTGGTTATTCAAACTTCGAGGAAATATTTAGAATAAATGATTGATGCTGCTGGGAATGTAAATGTGAAAGAATCAAAAACAGAGTAACAAGAACACACAATTACTAATGATTGAAATAAGTTTGGTCTAAATTCGTCTAAATCTGTCAGATTTAAGTTAATATTTCTGGTGAAGGACAATGATTTCATTTGGAAGAAAATCCTGCCATCAAATAATATATTGCACAAAATGTCTCCTGATACAAAATGCCCACTTCTACGCTCTTTTTGACAGTAATATAGCTTTGGGCTTCTGGATTATAATAAATTGATTAGTGTAGCCATTATATATTTTATACAAAAATCCTTCATGCTGTTTCTATGTTGCTACTTTATAGATGTAGCATGGCTAAAATGGCTACGAAGTTAAATTCAAAATCATAAGGTATCATGTTCAATCTGGCTATCTGGCATTTTGGGCATCTCTTATCATAGATCTTTGACTGAAAATAGGCATCCAAAACTGTCAAAAGCCTAAAGTTGGGTTGTACTTCTAATTCAGAGATGCAACCTTGTCACATGGTATATCATACTGATTTCTTTCTGAGGATTAAGTTAAGAGACATGTATCTGTGGAATATAATACATTAATCCATTAAGCAGGTACTTGATCAATCAACTGAATACTCATTGTTGGAACTGTTGATGATCTGTATTTTCAATGCTGCTATGTTACTGAACTCTAGCAGTGCCTGATCTCAATGAAGTCCCTAATCTCAATGAGGTTTAAATTCAGGACACAGGATGTAATCAAATGCAGCACAATGTATTGTTTTTCTGCTAAATCTGTTGATTCACTGCCCTTATGCATACTGAAAATAAGGCTGGATGTGTACTTAACCTATTTTTTTCAGGTATGAAAGAAACAACATAAAACAAAATATTTAATTTAAATCATTATTCTTGCAAATATTGAGACCAAATATTAAATTAATTATAATTAAACATTTGACTAATTTTGATTTAACGATTTTTGTTTTATTCTCAACTGTGTAACATAATTTATGAATACATTAAGTAGAAAATTAAATTAAATTAATTCTGAAATTTTGGCTAATAGTGCAACAAAAAGCTTACTACATTTTTTTGTATATACAACTTTGAGCAATGTGTGCTCTGCAAGCAAATAATTCTGAATGACATTCTTAACTTTTCTTGATACATTCTTTCAAGTTTTCACATACCAGCTAATAGTTGTTGGCATTTCGATACCCATTTTTATTGTTGGTCTTTTCCCAGCTTATCTGATTTATGGGGCATTCAGTCCTATTTAACAGGTACCTGGCATCACCCCCTGTTCCTCTGGAATATTATCTGACTAAGCTCCGTAAATTGTAAGGATTCAATTTCTTTTCTGTCTGTGTAAAGGAGATATCTCTGATATTCTCTAGGCATTGCTGTTTGCTAAAGATAAGACTTGATGGATATTTCTTTCAGTTTGCTTTTCCACTTCCTACTTGCTTTGTATCTTATTCTTTTCATGCACTGAAATTCTTTTCTATCATTTTTTTTCACTTTTTTTTTAACATCTACATTAATGCCTGGTCCTTTTTCCCTTTCAACTCTATTACTCACACAAGTAAACGATATTGATGTTCTGCCCACTTCAGATACTTTGACTCTTTTAACTTCCCTTTATAACTTACAACTAAGAATTGAATCAGACCTATATTCTCTGACTGTGTCAGCAACTCTAGTTGCTGTTTTAAGCATATATTATTGTACTACTAGTTATAATGTTGAATATTCGACATATAGAACTCAAGAAATAATAAACATTGTTAATCACTTTTAGATAAACAAAGTATTTATAATATTTGCAACTTAAGAATGTTTACTGACTAATGGATTCTGAAAATGTAACAATAACTTATTTACTAATAATCTATTTCCTAAACATTTACTTTTACTTTTAACAAATAAAGGTAAGCTGGATATAATTTGCACAAAATTTAATAAAATACCTTCTCCCTCTCTTACATTTCATACATTTTCTTTCTATGTTTTCAAGTAAAATACAAGCATAACCATATTTTCAGTAGGTAATCTGTCAATTATATTCTTAGAAATCTATGTTGAGAATTTTAATAATCCCTTGAGATATTAATTATATTTATGTCTTCCTTTATGAAATGTTAATTGCATTAACATTTCTGCAGACATCCCTACCAAATTGAACTGAATATTCAAGAAGGCCAGAATTATTTGATTAGCCCATAAATCCTTGAAAACCTGTTAAATAAACTGTTCCATCTAACTTAATGTTGTAAATATTATGCCTTTCTCTATAAACATCTCCACAAATACACTTATACATCCACACATTTTGCTTTTTGAGTATGTTTCATACAAGCATATACAATTGTAGCAACCTCACAAACACAATATTTTCATATCAATATATAACAAATGCATATTTACAATCAAATAATTAATAGACCTTAAATATCTTCTTTTAAATAATTACAACTTAATTGTTTTGTTACAAAATATTATATTTGGGTGTTAAAATATATGCATTTCTCCAAATTTCTGTCACTTACAACTTCATTTGCCCAGTTTTATTGTTACAAAACCACTGCATGACAGATATTTGCATGCTTTTATGTCATTATCTATTTCTTCTTAAATGCTATAAGTCATGGAACCTTACTCCTTAACTGCTTTTCATCATTTGAAACAGTCTATTATATTAACTATCATCATCATCATCATCATCGTTTAACGTCCGCTTTCCATGCTAGCATGGGTTGGACGATTTGACTGAGGACTGGTGAAACCGGATGGCAACACCAGGCTCCAGTCTGATTTGGCAGAGTTTCTACAGCTGGATGCCCTTCCTAACGCCAACCACTCAGAGAGTGTAGTGGGTGCTTTTACGTGTCACCCGCACGAAAACGGCCACGCTCGAAATGGTGTCTTTTATGTGCCACCCGCACAAGCCAGTCCAGGGGCACTGGCAACGATCTCGCTCGAAAATCCTACAGGAGCCAGTCAGGCGGTACTGGCAACGGCCACGCTCAAAATGGTGCATCTCATGTGCCACCCGCACAAGAACCAGTCCAGGGGCACTGGCAACGATCTTACTTGGCTTGCCGGGTCTTCTCACGCACAGCCCATTTCCAAAGGTCTCGGTCCGTAGTCATCGCCTCGGTGAGGCCCAATGTACGAAGGTCTTGCCTCACCACCTCAGCCCAGGTCTTCCTGGGCCTACCTCTTCCACGGGTTCCCTCAACTGTTAGGGTGTGGCACTTTTTCACGCAGCTATCCTCCTCCATTCTCACCACATGTCCATACCAGCGCAATCGTCTCTCTTGCACGCCACAACTGATGCTTCTAATGTTCAGCTTTTCTCTCAAGATACTTACACTCTGACGGGTATTCACATTGACATTACACATCCAACGGAGCATACTGGCTTCATTCCTTGCGAGCTTACGTATGTCCTCAGCAGTTACAGCCCATGTTTCACTGCCATGTAGCATGGTTGTTCGTACGCATGCGTCATACAGTCTGCCTTTTACTCTGAGTGAGAGTCCCTTTGTCGCCAGCAGGGGTAAGAGCTCTCTAAACTTTGCCCAGGCTATTCTTATTCTAGCAGCTACACTTTCAGCGCACCCACCCCCACTACTAACTTGGTCGCCCAGATAGCGGAAGCTATCGACTACCTCTAGTTTTTCACCCTGGAATGAGATAGAAGTTGTTTCCTGTTTGTTTGCAGTCTTTATTGCACCTGAACATCTGCCACAAACAAAAACTAACTTGCTAGTTAACCTGCCTTTGATGTTGCTGCACCTCTTATGTGTCCATAGCTTGCACCGGGTACATCTTATAGAGTTACTACCTACTCCTTTTCTACATACTGAGCAGGGCCATCTACCTGAAGGGGTTTGTGTTTTATCTACCTTCCTACTTATTAGGATTTTGGTTTTAGCTAGGTTGACTCTAAGGCCCTTCAATTCTAGACCTTGCTTCCACACCTGAAACTTCTCCTCTAGTTCTGATAGTGACTCCGCAATTAGGGCAAGGTCATCAGCATAGAGGAGCTCCCAGGGGCAACCTGTCTTGAACTCCTCTGTGATTGCCTGGAGGACTATGGTAAATAATAGGGGGCTGAGGACGGAACCTTGGTGGACCCCTACCTCTACCCGGAATTCATTGCTGTACTCATTTCCAACCCTCACCTTACTGGCCGCATCTCTGTACATGGCTCGCACAGCTCTCACTAGCCATTCTTCTATCCCAAGTTTCCTCATTGACCACCAGATAAGGGATCGGGGGACCCTGTCAAAGGCTTTCTCCATGTCAACGAAAGCCAGGTACAGAGGTTTATCCTTGGCTAGGTATTTCTCTTGCAACTGTCTCACTAGAAATAAGGCATCAGTAGTGCTTTTACCTGGCACGAACCCAAACTGCATCTCATCTAAATTGATTCGCTCCCTAATTAGTTGGGCTATGACCCTCTCTGTAACTTTCATAACCTGATCTAACAGCTTGATGCCTCTGTAATTATTTGTATCTAAAGCGTCCCCTTTACCTTTGTAGCAGTTGACTATGATGCTGCTACACCAGTCATAGGGTATGACTCCTTCGTGTATCACCTGGTTCGTAATACGGGTGACTAGGCTATAGCCAACACTGCCAGATATTTTGAGCATCTCTGCAGTGATTCCTGATGGGCCGGGGGCTTTCCCGGTCTTCATACTCTTAATTGCTTTATCTACCCTGGTACTATCAACTCGGATAGCTGGTCCCTCTATTGGGTCGACATAAGGCAGGCTCTCTTTCTCCCATTCATTCTCTTTATTAAGCAATCTATCGTAGTGGCATCTCCAGACCTCTTTCTTTGCATCCTCATTTAATGCAAGCGTACCATCATCCATGCGAACACATTTCTCTCCTACAACATCACTATTCTCTCTCCTACACTGTCTTGCAACCCGAAATACCTCGAGTCTTTGGTCCTCACGGCGCAGAACATTGGCAAATCTTTCCTTATCTGCTTCCCCTCTGGCTAAATAAACCTGTCGCCTAGCCTCCCTTCTGGCACATTGGTACAATTCCCTGCTACCACCGTTCTTCCAGTCCTTCCAAGCTTGTTTCTTTTGTCTAATAGCCCTGTCTACCTCCTTGTTCCACCACCACGTTACTCTGGGTTGGGAGGGGACCTTACACCACCCACAAATCTGGTCGGTGGCTTTCAACAGGTTGTCCCGCAGAAATCTCCAATTGTCTTCCACGTTGTATGATGCTATATCCCCTTCTATTTCGTTAAATGCTTCAAGTAACTTGTCTCTAAGTCTCTGTCCGTTTGCAGGGTCTTTAAGCTTCCACACCCTTCTTCTCCAAGCCTGTCTAATTCTGGGCACCCATTTTGCCTTGATCCCAAAGTCGCTAACTACTAATCTATGTTGTGGGGTACATTCTTCGCCAGGGTAGGTTTTGGCATTTATAAGCCGCCCTCTTTCCCTATTTCTGGCGAGGATGTAGTCGATTTGGCTAGAGTGTCTGCCGGAGCGGTAGGTGACTAGGTGACTGGCAGGTTTCCTGAAGTTGGTATTGCAGACCATAAGATTGGTTGCATCACAGAACTCCAGCAGTCTGGTTCCCTCCTCGTTGCGGGAACCGAAGCCATAGCCTCCATGTATGCCATGGAAGCCCCCAGCACGACGTCCGACATGACCGTTGAAGTCTCCAGCCACAAAGAGAAGGTCCCTGTCACTCGTCGACGAGGTAGTTTGCAAGAGGGTGTCATAGAATTGGTCTTTCAGACCATCTGGTAGCCCAGGTTGAGGTGCATAGGCTGAGATGACAGTAGCTAATCTATGATGAAGCACTAGTCTGATCTTAAGTACTCTGTCACTTACTCTAACGACCTCGATTACCTTATCCACCCATTTCTCCGCTAGAAGTATTCCTACGCCCCCGACCCCGTCAGTGTTCCCTGCCCAGAAAATCTTGTACCTGTGTTCTTTGCCTGTGAGGAACCTTGCAGAACCTCCTCTCCATCTTACTTCCTGGATGCAGCACATATCTACGCATCTCCGTTCAAGCATCTCAACAATTTCACCAGATCTACCTTTCAGCGTGCCGACGTTGAGAGTGCCAATCCTAACAGTATGGGTGTTGGGGGTGTGGGCCTGTAGCCTGGGAAGAGGAAAAGCAGTGTCGTGTACCTGAAAAGAAAACTTGCAATTGGAAGAATTCATAAGCAAAACATTACCTACAACCTGCAAACATTTCTCAACCTTAATGCGCTACCCAAAGGTAGGAGAGAGGATGGCCAAGGCCACTAGATGGGTTCCGGGAGACAGCCGAGGTTGACAGGATGACAAAGGGATGAACTTCCGGTGGAGGGGGCGGGATGACAGAGGAATGAACTTCCGGTGGAGGGGGTGGGATGACAGAGGAATGAACTTCCGGTGGAGGGGTGGGATGACAGAGGAATGAACTTCCGGTGGAGGGGGTGGGATGACAGAGGAATGAACTTCCGGTGGAGGGGTGGGATGACAGAGGAATGAACTTCCGGTGGAGGGGGTGGGATGACAGAGGAATGAACTTCCGGTGGAGGGGGCGGGATGACAGAGAAATGAACTTCCGGTGGAGGGGGTGGGATGGCAGAGGAATGAACTTCCGGTGGAGGGGGTGGGATGACAGAGGAATGAACTTCCGGTGGAGGGGGTGGGATGACAGAGGAATGAACTTCCGGTGGAGGGGGTGGGATGACAGAGGAATGAACTTCCGGTGGAGGGGGTGGGATGACAGAGGAATGAACTTCCGGTGGAGGGGGTGGGATGACAGAGGAATGAACTTCCGGTGGAGGGGGTGGGATGGCAGAGGAATGAACTTCCGGTGGAGGGGGTGGGATGACAGAGGAATGAACTTCCGGTGGAGGGAAATCGTAATTTTTTAAAAGAGCAATGAATTCTGGGTGATTAGAATATAACGTAGCATGAATTTAGGAAGCTTAGAAAATGAATAAGCATGAATTTAAGACAACAACTGAATTCAATTGAATTTCATGGAGAGAAACAAGATAAATAATAAGGGACAAAACTAAAGCGCAAGGTATTGAGATGTTTGAGGCCGTAAATAAATAAAAATCTCTATCTTATCTGCATCTTGGGTATTTCGTCGTAGTACGTCAGCGAGATAATTTAGAATGGGTTTCTCATTTATATATAGCCAGAACCTGAAGACCTTAAAGGAAAAACTACGAAGGGGGAGAGAGAGGATGGAGGGGTAGACAGAGGCATGGCGGGAGAAAAGATCATCATCATCATCATCATATATATATATAAAGAGAGAGAGAGAGAGAGAGAGGGGGGACCAGTCAAGCAGCACATCACGCTGTAATTCTTGGGCTGAGAAATCAACACTTAAAAGCCATAATTTTAAGGAGCGATAAGAATTTTTGAATAAAGGAAAATGCGTAGTGGTGGTGGGTAGGTACCGCCAGCGAGTAGAGAGGGCTCTTAATTGTAGATTTTAAATATTTGAGAGACAACAATGCATAAATCGTAATTTTTTAAAAGAGCAATGAATTCTGGGTGATTAGAATATAACGTAGCATGAATTTAGGAAGCTTAGAAAATGAATAAGCATGAATTTAAGACAACAACTGAATTCAATTGAATTTCATGGAGAGAAACAAGATAAATAATAAGGGACAAAACTAAAGCGCAAGGTATTGAGATGTTTGAGGCCGTAAATAAATAAAAATCTCTATCTTATCTGCATCTTGGGTATTTCGTCGTAGTACGTCAGCGAGATAATTTAGAATGGGTTTCTCATTTATATATAGCCAGAACCTGAAGACCTTAAAGGAAAAACTACGAAGGGGGAGAGAGAGGATGGAGGGGTAGACAGAGGCATGGCGGGAGAAAAGATCATCATCATCATCATCATATATATATATAAAGAGAGAGAGAGAGAGAGAGAGAGGGGGGACCAGTCAAGCAGCACATCACACTGTAATTCTTGGGCTGAGAAATCAACACTTAAAAGCCATAATTTTAAGGAGCGATAAGAATTTTTGAATAAAGGAAAATGGGTAGTGGTGGTGGGTAGGTACCGCCAGCGAGTAGAGAGGGCTCTTAATTGTAGATTTTAAATATTTGAGAGACAACAATGCATAAATCGTAATTTTTTAAAAGAGCAATGAATTCTGGGTGATTAGAATATAACGTAGCATGAATTTAGGAAGCTTAGAAAATGAATAAGCATGAATTTAAGACAACAACTGAATTCAATTGAATTTCATGGAGAGAAACAATTAATATATATCCTTTACTCTAATTCAGCAAACTGTTCAAAATTCTGTTGACCAGATTACAAGATAGAATTAGACAGTGTAGTCTTGAGAAAGTTGGCGACTAAGTTTAACAGATAATTAAAAAGTTTCTAAAACAGATAGTGTAGCCTGATAACTCATCAAATTAACTTAAGAAAGGGACTACTTTAAACAGAAGGTAGTGTAGGTATAAGTAAATTACTTAAAGAACCATAGAGTTGCTGAATTAGCCTAGATGGAGTTAGACTTTGTGCTAGGGAGTTCTACTTCTGATGCCATCCTCCTAATGAGACATTGGCAGGAGAACTTAGAAATATGCTTAGCTTTCATTGCCCAGGAGAAGGCCATTGAGAGGGTTTCATACGCTGTAGTCTGATGGTCATTATGGAAAGTAGGAGAAGATGGATGGCATGTGAGAACTGTTCAAACCATGTAGAGAATTACATTCAGGAAGGTGAGAGTCTACAAGCTTTTTCTGGGGGTGATAAAATAAGTACCAGTCAAGATAATTGGCTCTTCCTCACTCATGAACTGCAGGCCTTGCACCCATGTTAGAAAATTACTACTACTGCTACTGCTACTACTACTACTACTACTACTAAAAGTATGACTGTTCAAATTGTATCTTATTTTTATAAACAGGTATAAATTGTCAGCAGTAAAATCCAACACAAAAGAGTATTTAGATGTTCTTGTTCAAACAAAGCATTAAAAAAAAATAATGGAAATCTATAGGATTAAACAAAGATGAGTCAATAATGGGTATAAAAAGAAGTTAGCAGACCAAGTTATAGAAAAATATAGAAACAAATTCAACACTGTAAATACAACAGACACTACATCTAGTAAAACAAACACATCACATATAAAATGTATTACATAAACTAAAAGCACTCAGGCTATAGAATAAATGAACAAGTTATTAAAAACTCAAAGCAAAATACATCCTGCACTACACGTATTCATAAACTAACTAAATAATATATTACAAAGTACATAAATAATATATTACAAAGAAGACTTAAATATAAAAAAAAGGCTCTTCTCATTAACAACAAACAACAAGCCTGCAGGCTGATGAATAAAATTCAATGTTTTCAGAAAATCTGAATGCAAGCAGGAAAGTTGTGAACTTCATGCGTAAATATTACATTGGTCATACAAGTACAACCCTTTCTTGTTGGTTTACAATGCATTACAACAAGAAGCTATTGTAATGCACTAACTCACACAACAAAACTGGGCCAATGTATGAACCCTTATATGATCACATAACTTGTTAGAAGTAACAACCAAATCAGCCTTCAAATCACACCTTACTGTCTTAAATAAGGATACAATATATATCACTTAATATATACCTATATAGCCTTAAAAAGCAAGATGGTAACAGATGGAATGCCTTTCATCAGCAGTCTACTTCATTATGACTGAAATGGCATTAAACATAAATAGTAATCAAACTCAGACTAAAAAGGAAAAAATAATGATACAATCAGCCTCTACAGAATGGGTTCAGAACTAGAAGATTAATAGTGAAATCTATATTAACAGCTCAGTACAATGTAAATATTAGCATACAGATAAAAAAAATAACAAGGACTAGATCAGGAAAACTGAATAAAAAAAAGGATAAAGATGCTTCCCATGTCATACAGACTCATGGGGCTGGTTTTCTGGATTCTCTAGTATATGCACTACCCACTGGATGAGATACCTGTCTGTTGCAGGACTACTCACTTTTGCCATCTGAATGAACAAGAGCAATGTGAATCAAAGTATTCTGCTCAATGTAAATTGAAGTACTCTGCATCACCCAGTCCAGGAATCAAAACCACAATTTTACAGTCATGAGTGCAACCCCTAAATACTGAACCACATGCTTCCAGTGGTGGTGCATAGCTTAATGGCTAACAGTCAAAATGCTAACGGCTACATGTTAAAACCTAAAGGTTGTGTATTTCCATCATTCAATGATAGTCAGATGCACAATTAAATAAAAACATTCTCCTGAATTTATGTGTAAGAAACCGAGCATTCTTCAAATATATGTACCCTCAACATAATTCTCAAGCAGACTCATTGTGACAAAGCTGTATCTTTTGAATTGCCACTACAACTGGCCTGAAAAATTTCTATACAGTTTTCTCTACCCAGTATTGCTTATAAGTCAACAAGTGGCTGTAGAAAATGACATTTGCTGAAGATGCCATGATTGGAGTCAAATATAGCATTTGACTGTATTCTGCCTACAAACCCAAGATATAATGACTTCATTAAATAAATTTTAATTCCATAATTCCTACCTCTAAGAACAAATGAGAAAGCTTGAAAGAAAACCATTTAATCCTGAATGTGAGTCAGATGCTGATGGAAATCAGAACATTAATGTCCAAGATAAACTGAAGAATTAACAAAAAATAGTAAAAATCCTTTTTAACATATGTAGTTAATAATACTTGTTTAAATGAAAAGCTGTTACACACACACACACACACACACACACACACACACACACACACACATGTTTACATATAATTGTGTGAGTGTGTGCAAAATGTTCTTAATGTTTTGTAATAAGTACAAGCAAGCATGTATGATTAGAACTTAAACCCACTGAGCATGCAAATTGTATAAGATGAAGAGGGGATTTACTAGCTGTATATTATAAATGTAGTTTATTTATGCACTGATTTTACATAATTAAGCACATTTGACAGTAGATTGCTAATTTTGCATTGTGAGTATGCATATACAAAAAGAACTGAACAATTTGTATTGAATAAAGACAATAAAATTACTTATTCATTCCTGCTAAAAATAATCAAATTAATGTTGAAATTAATGAAAGTTTTTAACAAATACATATATAAAGTTTATTCTTAATTTCATCAAATGTAAAATGCATTATTTAGCTTTGGAAGAAACAACAGATGAAAGGAAGAATCTGAAGAATAGGAAAAAGAAATAAGAAACAACCAAACAGAAATGCATCCACTCGTGTCATGAAACAGGGAAATAAAACTTAATTAATAAGAAAATAAAAAGAAACAAAAGACAAACCAAGCTTTAATTTGTGAACAAATTTTAAACCATTTCTATCATTAAAGTTATAATTTCTTCATTAGATTGTTTGAAGGTTTAATTAGCAATATTGTTTTGAGCATGGCTGAAATTACTAAATATTATGTACAGAATTCAAGCAGATTTTATGATGAAACAATTCTTTGTCCAATTTTCACAAAATGTCTTGTAGAAAACATTTTATCTCCATGTGATTTGTATAAAAATTAATGGTATTCAAGCCAACAACAGTTTAATAGTTGTTCCTATAATTTTGTTATGTATTTTACTTTCCTTATACCTTGCTCTCTATGAAGAAAATGAGCAAATAACTGATAGACAATTATAATGAGATGCATGTATGTTCTCTTTTCAATCGAATTAATTTATATTTCAGGTGTTTAATGAATGCAGGAAATAAAAATACATCTACATATCATCTGGAGCAGAAAATATGTACTTTTGTGAAGCAGACTAATGAAGTGAATTTTTATGACATGTGTTGATTTCTATTAAATGTCCTTTACCATCAAACAGTATAGGAACGAATTAAGCTAAAACTATTTCAATATGCTGCCACATTGCCAGACTCCTTTGACCTATTAAAAAAATCCCTTCCCATTAGGTTAGATTTTATTACTAGCTTGTGACACTAAATGGAAACATATACTTGATTGGAACTTGAAAAATTAATCACTTATTCATCCATATTTGTATCCAGGGGCAGTTGTCCATGATAAAGAATTCTTAAAAGCACAAAATCTCAAAAGAAAAACAGAGTAGTTAAAATAAAAAATAGTATAGCCTTTTTACAATAACATTGCTACAGGTTCTGGCAACCCATGCCCACTTGTATGGACATATCATGTAACCAGACAACTAGCATAGTTTCAAAAATTCTATGTACTATCAGTGGATATATCCATGAAAACAGGTCAAGGTAGACATGCAAAAATGTGGAGAAGTCCAATTTTAGTGTTCTGGATTTCATATAAAAACTAGCAGCTGCTTGATAGTGAAAGTAATTTGTTATACTGTAGATCCTTTTAACACAAGTCAGTCAGGGAAAATGGATATTAAAAAATGGCTGAAGATCATGAGATATTAGGAATTTATATTCTGTATATACAATTTTATTTATCAGAAAAGCTGTGCATGGTTAATTTATATTTATATCATGCATTGATAAAAATAATTTCATTAGCCATATGGTTCCAATGGGATAATCTCTAGTTCAAAGTATATTTCATTAAGGTTCAATATTTTCATAAGTTATTTCTCTTTATTATATGGAAGTAGAACTAATTTTTGTGATGTAATTAATCTGATTGCTTTCAGTAATATCACATTGTAGCAGACATTAATATCTGTAATGTCATACAGTAGCAGACATTTAGTATTTGTGTTATCATTCAGTAGTCTTGCTTCTGATACTATTTCACTGAAAAATAACTGGTTATGGAAACATTCAATATTATAGCTAACACTTTTCTCTCACACATTACCATTGCATGCGAAATAAGTTTCTCAATACTACCAAGTGGCAAACTCAATTATTCTCACAAGTAATTAGGAGACTTATCCATTTGATAAAATAAGTACCAGACTAAAATAAATGCTGGGTAGATATGATTGGCTAAAACCGTTTGAAGATGGTGCCCAACATAACTGCACTTCAATGACTGAAGCTAGGAAAAGAATAATCATAATTAGACATCATAATTAAACAGATATTGGAATTTTGTTACTTTGTTTTATCTGCTGCTTTTTATGTTCACTTAGGATTTTGTTAACTTAGATATATGAATACAAACATATTAAAAATGAACTGGGAAATTAAGCCATTTTCTATTTTAGCTCTGTTTCATATATATTTCATTACAAGATTTTACATTTGAGTGAATGTGAGACATTTTTACTACTAGATGTCCTCAAGAATAAGCTTAGGATTATATCTTAGTCTAAAAGACTGGAATAAAATATTTGTAATTTACTTATCCATAACATTTAATATTCATGGAATTGTCCCAGAATAGAGTAACATAGCTATCTAGATTATTTATTGCTTTATAAATTTCAATCAGATATCAATGTTATTCCTTTGTTATTTTATTCTTTTACTTGTTTCAGATTATTGCTCTGTGGCCAAGCTGGAACACCACCTAGACGAGTTTAGTTGATCAAATTGTCTCCAATCCTCATTTTTTAAAGTTTGGTACACACACATACACACACACGCACACACACACAGAGTTTTTATCTAACAAATTCATTCACAAGGCATTGGTCAGGCTAGTACTATAAAAGAAGATACTTGCTCAAGGTGCCATGCAATGGAACTGAACCCAACGCCATGTGATTGCAAAGTGAACTACTCAAATGCACAGCCATTCCTGCAATGAGATGAAGTTTCTAAATTTTGAAGGATGAGTGTAGATGGTTATATCAACTCTATGGTAATTTATGTTATTGACTCATGAAGAATAAAAGGCAAAGTTGACCTCACTGAGATTTGAACTCAAAATAAAATGGTTCATTACTGAATATTACTCATCATATTGTCTGACACTCTAATGATTCTGATGATCTTGTATCTTTTCTTCCATTTCAGCTCACCTCCCTATTGAGCAGAAAGATTTTTATGTACGAGCAGTATTTGTAACAGTATAACTTTATTAATATATCCACCTGATGAAATAAACTGAATTAGTTCTCAAAAGGATTTATTATAAATACTTTTCAATCACTTCAAGTAACAGCTACAACTCTATCAATTTTAATCTGATATCATATTAATGGAATTTAAATGATATTAAAACAAGATAAACCTAATTTTGTATAAACTTTTCTATGGAAGTATTTCCTTTCTGAAATGTGAATGAGAGAGAGCTACAATAATTCTCGTAATATACATGATAGTTACTAATGGAAACTTATATTTTCAAAAATATCATTCTCAAACTTTGTAATTGTAACCATCAGATAGTAGATAAGTTGACATTGAAATAGTATTAATAATATTTTTTTTCAGTGCATTTTATGTATACCAACCAATCAATTTTGCATATATGTTCTAAAAGGGTTCTATGCTCTGTATTCAGAGAGACACCAATAAATAAATAAATAAATAAATAAAATAAATAAATGAATGAATAAAAAAATAAATTAAAAAAATTAAATGAATGGAACTTGGGAATTGTTCAGGCCTTGTACAAGGATACTATTAAAGAGTTTGGTTCTGAAATGTATTTTGTGAATGTTTTAATGTAGAACTGGTTATTTACTTGGGGTTATGGTGATATCACTATTATTCTTTATAGCTCTTCAGACAATGTTGCAGTCAGGATTATTTACCTTTGGAAAATTGTTATGCTTTGAAGATCTGTTTCTCATAAAGCCTTCATTGAAAAGTTAGACTTAGAATAATAGTTTTCACTTCTCAGATGAAGGAGTTAACTCAGTAAAAACTAAAGTCCGAAGGGAAAATAAAAATGCATAGCATTGTGTATTCAAATTGTAAATGGGTTCACAAAAGCTAGAGAAGGATCACTAGTAGTATTTTAAATGAACTATGTATTCAGGAATATTTAGCTGGAAGAGCAATCACCAAATACTATCAAACTGGTTAGATGATGACTATATGAGAGCTTAATTGCAGTGAAATGATAGTTGATGGAAATATTTAACTTCTTTTAGCCATAAAAGCTCTCCAAATGGCAGATGATTTTAACTATATGTAGGGATTTTGTTATCAAAAAGTAATCAGACATAAACATTAATTTAGAAAGATCTACGAAAAGTGGAGTGACAGGGGGAATAAGTAAGCACTATGTTGCAGCACTAGTGTTGCAACATTAAATCAATGATAGACAATAGGGAGAGAAAATGAGAATTGTATAATACCATGTTCTCTACTTAATTCTATTATACAAGGTGGTATCAAACAGTTTGCAGACTAATTATGTTTCATAAAAAAAACCTATTTACCCATATTTTAATATTATCTCCTTCGAAATAGTTACTTTGCACAGCAATACATTGGTCCCAGCATTACAGCCACTTTTGACATCTGGCCTGGAAGTTGCTTTCTGTATATGAGTCAAGGACCTTTTACGACTCCCACTGGAACTCGACAATGGTGTTAAAATGGTGATCTTGGGTAAGAGATGGAAGTCCACAGGTGCTAAATCTGGTGAATAGGGTGGGTGCAGAAGCGACACCATGTTGTCTTTGTTGAGAAACTCACCAGTGAGGAGATCTCAGTGACAGAGTGCATTGTCATCATGAAGAATCCAACAGTTTGCACTCTACAGATCACTTAATGTCCTCCCTCAATCACTTCAAAATGTAGCAGCAGAACTCTTGATTGATGGTCTGGCCCTGAGGGATGAATTTTTGATGCATAATACCGCAGGTGTCAAGAAAATCAATGAACATGTATTTGATTGAGCTGCGACTTTGTCATGTCTTCTCCGATCATGGAGATGAAGGGCCCTTCCATTGTGACGACTGCTGCTTCTTCTCAGGATGGTATTCAATGACTCTGTAGCAGACTTCCCAAGTTTAATGCAAAATTTCCTGTTTGCTCTTTGTTCCAACTTTCTGTCGACAAAATCACAGACTACAGCATTCACAGGATCACAAAAACACAAATTTCACAACTTGTGAAGTAATCACAGTGATGTCACTAAGCACACTGCCTCATGAAGGTCACTGCTAGCGCACACTGCATGCGCAACCATGTACTGATATCTGCAGTAATCTGGGAACATTTTGATACCACCACTTATCTCATAAGACACATGGGCCTAAGTAAGCAAGATAAATAACAGTATTCATATCAATGTCATGTAAGAATGCCGAGTACTCTTCAAAAATGTGTCTTTTACTGGCTAGGAAAACTATATCTTTAAGAAAAGTGATGAAATCAGATCATAGAATGTTAAGCCTCACAGATGAATTAACAACTGCTGGAATTAAGAGAGAATATATTTTATGTCAATGCCAGCATGGAAAAATATTGTTAAAATAATAATAAAAATGATAATAATAATTATAGAGCCGATGGGCTGGGCCCTATACAGATGACACGTAAAATACACCATTTCGAGCGTGGCCATTGATCGTTACCAACGTCGCCTCCCTGGCACTTGTGCCTGTGGCACGTGAAAAGACATTCGAGCGAGATCGTTGCCAGTGCAATGGATGTGCAGGTGGCACGTAAAACACCCCATTTCGAGCGAGGCCGTTGCCAGTTCCGTGTTGGTGTTAGGAAGGGCATCCAACTGTAGAAACTCTGCCAAATCAGATTGGAGCCTGGTGTCGCCTCCTGGTCCACCAGTCCTCAGTCAAATCGTCCAACCCATGCTAGCATGGAAAGCGGACGTTAAACGATGATGATGATCATCATCATTATTATCATGATCTTATAAAATACTCATTTCTGTTTACTCATACTTTGGTTTAGTTTTGATTTTTTGTTCTATTTCTCATAATTTGCTTAGAATTCATTAAAATTAAGATTTGAATTATTCTTTTATTCATATCATTCAAGTTCAAAGAAAATTCATAGTTATAGCAGATAAGCTAAATCCTAATTAAAATGTCATCAGTCTGAAAGTCAGATATACACAGGATAGTTCCTGGAAGAGATTGGTATGTTCAGTTTCTGTAACAAGCAAAGAATCTCTCATATGATAGTTGTGAAAAACAGAAGTTGTTGCTTTGCTTGTAGACAAGTAAATAATAAACAAGGAACTGATGTAATGAAATAAGAGGGAGACAGTAAGAGGTGGTGACCTCATTTGCTTACCTACAGACCAATACAACAACACACACACTCACTCTCTTCTGGAGGACTCCCCTGTCATAAACGACTGATGAGGATTCTACAACTTCTTGCTGAACGACCTGCACAGAAGACTTGTTTATAAGGATTAATTGTTTGTGCTGTAAAGTAGCTCACTCGCTCCAACAAACTGACATTACATGTACAGGTGCACATTGTGCCACATGTCAGATATCTAAGTGATCGCAGAGCAATGTGTAATGACGTGTTTTACTCAAGAACACAATGTCTGAGAATCAAAACCATAATCTTACAATCATGAGTGCAACACCCTAACCTCCAGGCCACACAGCTTGACTCTCTTCTCTCTCTTCTGCATTCAGACAAAAAGTAAAACGATCCAGAACATGAGATGCCTCCTTGCCCATGGTATGTGAACTATCAAGCTCTTCATTCAACTCTCTTGATCAGTGCCATCTTAAGGTATGGATACAATCAGCCATCACTCTGCTCAAATTGTATTCTATGTTTAAAGAGTAAGTGAGCCATGTTATTCTTAGATTTTTCACTATAACAATATTTCTTACCACTGATATTTTAAATAAGCACAGGGCATGACAAGTAACTATTTATTATTCTAAATGTAAGAATTTTTCAGGAAATTCAAAACAATATGAGAATAAACTATACAAAATATTCAAGAAACTATATGATCACTTTCAACACTTGTTTATAGTTTGAAGTGAATTTTTCTCTCCTTGGGTGATTGCATTTCTTACCAATGACACCAAATTTAATTTCAGCTGGAATAACAATTTATAATGACACAATAGTATCTTCAATCAATTTTCTAATGAACACTTGTATAGATTTCTGAAGAAAAAAAAAACACAGAAGTTAAATTACAATTCAAATCATGGTTGTGTTTGAAGTGAATATATAGTGTGATGAGCATTACTCGGAAAATCCCTACCAATTTCAACTGTAACTTTGTTTGTTAGAAAGCATTAATCATGGAATCCAGCTATTTCTTTAAATATAATAACTAAATTACACGCATACAACATTTACATTCAGCATAATGAATGGATCTTTTACATCATCAAATCAATAATCTCTTTACTGCAATACAATATAGCTGATATAAATGCAAGTGAGAAATACAAACTTACTTAAAAATAGACCACTGTTCCAGACAACTATTTTGACTGTTTACACAAATTTTCAGTCTAGAATTACAACTAATAATCACTAGAAACATTTATTCTACCCACATGCATGTGTGTATATGTGTATTTGTATTTAGTTAAGATTATAGAGTATTGTGATGGTCTTAAAAATTGTATTTATTATTATCTAAGTTGGGTCTCTAAAACAGCAGAAAATAATCTGTCATTTACATTCGAGTCTTTATCACTCTTGGTCTTTGGCTCCTCCACTTTGTAGTTACAGCTGCAGAAACTGATAAAGATGGAAAATCTTATTTCTGTTAGGTGTAAATTCTCTGAAACAAACATTAGCTCACACAGAAGAAGACAAGATATATGAAGACATGCATGCTCTCTCTGTTAATCTATCTATCTATCTATCTATCTCGCTTTCTCTCTCTCTCTCCTCGTTTTCCATGACAAGTGATCAGGTGGTTTACATTAACAACTGGAATGAAATATTATTCATCACACACATAGTATATTAGACACTTGTCTTTTGAAATTTTTCTGAATTTGTTTTCCCCTTGTACTTAAGTGTGTGTGCATCTGTTCATCTAAAAAATCTCAGTTGGAGAATCTTTGGAAAGTCTTACAAATTTTTCCTGCACTTCAAATAGATTGGATTTGGAGAATCTACTTCAGTTTCTTTTGCCCTTTCTTCAAAATGCCCAAGTATTTCTAGATTTTTGTGTGAATTTGTAGGTACATAGCCTAATGCACTTATGATGCTAGATACAACTGAGAATACATAGTCAGAGTACAAGAGCTGTAAGCTCTGCATTAATTTGCCATAAATATTCTCCTTCGTTTTGCTGGACTTTTGATGGCACATTCACATCTGCTGGGTAGCTGACCTCTACAAAAGTACATGACATATATCTCCTGTCCCACACAGAGCAATATCAAATTTGTACTAAATTACTGTTTTTATTGGAGTGTTCCACCAGTATTCCTGCCTTTTGTGAATACATGCTGTTTCTGACATATTTTTGATGTATAGGGAAATCAGGGAAATCTTTCCTGTAGATTGCATTATAAATAGTCTTTGCTATTTACTATATCATACCCCAGGGGCTTGTAGTATCTTGTAAACATTTTAGGGCACCTGCTGATGATGTGGGGGATATCTTCCACACTGGTACAGCAGAGCCGATATTTTTTAGCACAATGGTGATGCCATTGTCCCTCTTGTTTGTCAGGTGTTTAGTAGCCCTCTCCTGTATGTATGTATGTATGTATGTATGTATGTGTGCGTGTGCGTGTGTGTGTGTGTGTGTGTGTCATTCAATCATATTTCAAGATTTCTTGTCAGTAGAGGGGAGTCAGTTTCTAACCTTGATCCAAAGCTCCTTCTTTGAAATTTCATCAACATCAGCAAGGTATTTGTGTGTGTGTGTGTGCACGTCCATGTGTGCATATGTATGCAGTATTTGGGGTCAATGCATGTGCAGATTTGTATGTTTTGTTTAATGTATGCATTTTCATGCATATAGCTGCATGTCTAGACATGTGCATACGTACTTAAATGGTAAAATTCTTGAAAGTATTACGAATTTTTGCAGTTCCAGTAATGACATGGATCTGTAGTCTTTGAATCAGCTTCCTCCTTTCTGGCCTTGAGAAGCCTAATTTCTCAAGATTGCTGCTTAGGCAGTTTGTTACATATCCCAATACCCCAAAAACTGAGGCATAAATCTGAACTTGTAATACAGGTTGAGTAGCTGGTTGTTTTCTGTCTGTATGTATGTGTGTGTGTGTGTACATGCATGTATGCCTGTATGTATGTATGAATGTATGTATGTGCACATGTATGATTCTCTTCAGTCTTAATTGTTCAAATTGTTCCTTTGAAGAAAGAGCTGATTTCTAACAAATATACAAAGCTCCATCGTTAGACTGTCGGTAACAAAAACAATGTCACATTTTAAACTTGAAAAAGCCTTGCATAGTTTTACTGTTTCACTTACAGATTGTATCTGAAATGTGCATATGTATGTATGTATGTATGTTCGTATGTACGTATGTATGTATTTATATATGTATGAAGGTGTGCAAATATCTATGTATTTATGCATGCAAATATTTATATGTATAATTTTTAATATCTATGTGAATCAACAAATAACATCTATAGAGTGTCAAAACTTGCTAAAATGAGGAAGATTTGTGATTTAATACTATAAAGACAATAGATTACAGATTACTACTGATAGTTAGTTTGCAAGAAAAGGAGTATTAACTACAGAACAGGATTTGCTTAATGTTATATTTCATAGATTAATGGAACTAGCTATCTAAATTAAAACAGGAAAAACTTTCCAATATCTTGGAACAAACACTGAAAATTGACCATAAGAGTATCTCCAGCTCAAAAATATAGTTATGTTCAAAATAAATGTTAATGTCTTGAATATAAAGTTTGTTATACCACAACGCAACTTATATATTAATAATGATTTGACTGTTGCTCTCTAATCAATAAAAAGACAATAGATTTTTGTATATCAAAATTAAACATTGTCACAACTGCACATATTGAATAATAGATAGAATACAGATATTCTAGACATAAATCTATTGATGTTTGTCCTACTGATGGCAAGGAATTAATAATTACACGTTTCTATCTGGAACTAATCTAGGTGCAAGTAAAGATTTTACAATATCAATTTGTGAAAGCTTGTTATTTTCCTTAGACAGAAATATAAATAATAGCACATTTTATTGACAAGGTCATTGAAATTCAGCAGTGAGGTAAATTTCAGTATTAACACATCACCATATCTCACTAGAATCAACACAAGTATTGAAGATTTGTAAGCAATGACTGGCTCTGTACAGATCTTCAATACTTTCTCTGACAGAAAGATATATCAGAGGTTGTTGCTGATTTAATGAGCAGAAAGAAATCATCTATACTTCTTTTGATCTCAATGAAACACTCACATAGTTTATCACCCAACATGTTATTCTGAAAATAGGATGAAAAAACAATTCAAAGGTCACTGTTATTGCCTGCTTAGCCATAAACTTAAGGTGAAAACCTTGAGAAAACATGAACAGCAATAGATATTAAGTAGTAAAGATAACAAAACTGAACTCTGAGGTATTCTACATCTGAGATCCAAAGAATTGGCTAAAGTTTCTCCAAAGATGATACTTAATCCTTTTCTGAATGGAAAATCAGTGTAACTTCAAGAGACATCAATAGATCCATGGAAAAAATCCCTTAAAATGCCATGGCAGGTGGTATTAAAATCAGCAGAGTGATCAATCAATGAAACAATTACTCTGTATAAAATATATCCATTTTCCATGTTTGTGCGGTGGGATTATTTATCTGTTTCTAGAACTGGGTATCTTTTTTTGCTACTAACCACTCAACCACGATGTAAAGTAGAAAGAAAAACCTAGCAGAAGTAAAGTTATATTCTTCATTGAAGGTCACATTAAAAAGTGCTGAAGTAGTAATATTTGAACTTATGATCATGTGGTCAGCAATCCAACATTTTAACCTCACAGCCATTTAGGAGTCACAATAACAATAATGTTAAGGTGCTAGATATATCAGAGAATATTCTAAATAAAATTCAAAATCCAGGGTCTATATTTGGAGTTCTCCCCTTATTCTGATGAATATTATAACTCACATAGAATAATGGCTCTACAATAACTTAATATAATATAACTTAATATGTCTTCTATATTCTGCTTGTTTCAAAGGTGGCGAGCTGGCAGAAATGTTAGCATGCCAGGCGAAATGCTTAGTGGTATTTCATCTGTCTTTATGTTCTGAGTTCAAATCCTGCCAAGGTCGACTTTGCGTTTCAGGGCCAATAAATCAAGTACCAGCTGCGTACTAGGGTTGATCTAATTGACTGGCTCCCTCCCCCAAAATTTCGGGCCTTGTGCCTAGAGTAGAAAAGTATATTCTGCTTGTTTCTGGAATTGATCAAGTGTGAAAGAAACCAGTGTTTACATTTAATAGTCTCCCAGTAAAGAGCAATAAAAATACTCTATTTATATAACAATTTCATTATATCAAGATGTTTCATATATAATGTAAACTGACCAATGTTTATATGTATGTGTGTGTGTGCGCACTTATGTGTGTGTATGTATTTTGTATGTATGTGTCTCTTATTTTTTTAATTGTAAATCTTCCACTCCTTAATGCCAACAACATTACCAAACTGTCACTAGTAGTAGTAGTAGTAGTAGACCAGTAGTAGACTATAGACCAGCAGGCATCTGAAGAAACTAATTACCAGCACCATGTGAATTTTGTAAGAAAAATCAGTGAACTTCAGAATTGATATCATGAAAGATTAATTTATTTCAATTTAGTTTCCCCTCTCATACAGCATGACTAACAAGTCTTAAAAAGATTGAAACCAGTAGCATATTTTGATAAAAATGTAAATATTTTACTTTCTTTTATTCAGCATAAAGTTCTCAAAGTGTTTTCTTTTTGCTTACACACATATACAAATTATTCTACAGTCAATTTTAACAATATTAAAGTTGAAGTTTATTTTAGTATAATCATGACTGAATGGTTTGCAGCAAAAATCAATTGACAAGGCTTTTATTTTATAATTTTTAGATCACAAAACAATTTGCTTTACTTTTCATGATATATTTGAGATAATTAAAAACAATCAAAACATTTGAATGTAAAGAAAACATCTAATAACAGAATATTGCTTTCAACTGTTTATACTTTATGACATTAGTTCCCATAAATGAATGAGTGTCTAATAATGAAATCATGTAAGCATTATTTAAATTGTGTTTAAGTTCTTGTGTAGGAAACAGAGTTGTTATATTGAAAACCAAGATTTAATCACATGATTGTGTGGTTAAGTAGTTCGTTTCCCAACCACATTGTCTTGGATTTATTCTCACTACATGCCATCTTGGGCAAATGATTTCTCCTAATATCCTAGTTAACCAAAGCCTTGTGTGTCTATTTTGTGGATGGAAGCTAAAAGAAGCTTGTTGTAAGTATGTATGCACGTGTGTGTGTGTGTGCATGGATGGGTTTTGTTTGGTTTTGTGTTTCCTTGTCATGACATCACATGATAATTTTAAATGAGTGGTACAGCCATACAAGTGGTGTCATTCATTTTCAACCTACCATGAAAATAGCCCAGCCATAGAAAAATATTACTTTGCTTAGAAGCATCAACCTATAGGAAAGCTGCTTCGTGAAACTCTGCCTGAGCCATGCAAGTATGGAAAAGTGAACATGGAAACAATGACGATGATGAAATTTAATCACACATCTGAAATAAAATGGTATGTATATTCAACTCAAAACCGGAATCTTACCAATGAAATAATTTTTCAGTTAGTATTCTTTGGTTTCATTATATTGGTGTATGCTGAATGACAGATCCGAATAAAATTGGAATGAAAGATTTAACAAATATAAGGCTCTTGGAAATGGCAACAGTTACTGCTTAATTTCTGAACTGGTAACTTACTTTTTCACATCTTGTTGATTTTTTTCCATTGTTATTTTGTTGAACAGAAAGAAAATAAACAGGAAAATTGGCAAGAAACTATTCAATAGTTGAAGTGAGCCAGTAAAATGTGAGGAGATTATGTCAGCTAATAGTAAGTGCAAAATAGGTTGTAAAATGGCCTTGAGAAAGAGAAATTTAATGTTCCATCAGAACACTTTTTCCTAGAGATATTAAAGTTTACTGGAGCTGCTGAATAAATAGATTAGGGTTCTGTCTAATACATCTGATTTCTGTTCTTTTTCACAGGAAAATAATTTATTGTACTTTACAAGCTTTTGATTCAATTGTTAGTTTAAGGAAACATATATCTCTCACATTTTGTCAGCGTCTGCTTCTCTTTGTTAACAATATACTATATTTTTTGTTTTACATGCACACCAGTCCTGTTTCATAGTATAAAATAAGTAGCCTGTGTAGTAATTATGTAATATGTATTTAGATTAGAAAAAGCAAGAATTGCTAGCAAAAAATAGAAAACAATAAATTCAATAAATGTCTTTACATGCCTGATTATCTCCCTTATGGGCAGAATCTGATGATTGTTCAGAAATTTAGTTTGTGCATACAGAAAACATTAAGATACACACAAGTAAAAAATGGTTTGGGTAGATATGCTATATTTCAATAAAAACAGAAACAGAACTTAGGATAGTTTGATGTGTGAAAATATATCTTTATATCCATTTTTCAAAATATGTTCTAAATCATCATTATCTGTTGCTGTTGTCAGAAGATACAAGTGTGTGTGAGTATGTGGTATATGTGCACATTTACATGTTCATATTCCAATAATAATTATTAAATCCAATGCATTAAAACGAAAAAATGGACTCGGTTAAAAGTAAGAGACTTGAGGTTTATAATGATGACAAGACATTTTGTAAGCATGAGAGATCATTTGAATGTTAGTAAAAGCATATATTACCTTTATGAAAGGGAAAATAATTGCAGCATATCTAAAAGAGACAACATTATGTTCACATGAGTTCATAGAAATATGCCATTATGTACTTAAATTGATTGATTCTGGGTATGTGTGTGAGTATGTATGTGTGTGTGTGTGTGTGTGTGTGTGTGTGTGTGCGTGTGTGTGTAACAGAAAAATACTAAAGCACATTCTAAATTTACAATAAAAGCTACATAGGCCACTCATAATAAAAAAATTATATCATTTACTGAATTCGATTTGGTTTCTAAAATAATTAAATAAACTTTCCAAGTATTAGGTACTCTAAAGAAATGCAATATATATCTACAAAAGGTTCATAGAATTTTTAATGGTTCATACATTTCAATATGTTTTTCACTGATTTTTTACTGGGGAATAACAATGGCAATGGTTACAGGCCAATGGACAGTCATTCTTTTACTGTAGTATCTTAATTTGCATCAGTTTAGACAGATTTAAATCAGAAGACATTGATTAATTTTCAAAAGCTTAGTTAAAGGTTAATGTATTTGGCAACATTTATTCAGTGTTGAAAAGATAAAGTATGTTTCATTCTGTTATAGTAAGTGATTGATGTCAAAGTATTACTGCATAATTTCAAAGAATTAGAGACACCATATAAATGACTGACATTCCTCAACTTTTCAAGATCTCTTAATTCTATGATAAAATTTTATTTTCTGACTGAATTATTATTCACACTAACACAAATCATTGATTTATTTTTCTCTTTTGGACTTCTACCCCTTTTCTACCCTCCTGTATGATTTTACATTAAATATCTTTAGCATTTCAGAAGAGTACATTACTTAAAACATGTTATTTTTTACATGAAAGGCTTACTTCGAAATGGAAACAGTTTTATGCTTAGATGAACATGCAGGTATTAGAAACTAAAAATTGCTCAGCTTTAAGCTTTTTTTGTTTTGTTTTTGTTTTTATGTTTTGCATTAGGAATTGACAGTATTCACTAGCACCTACTTATAGTCATTATAATTCACCTTTAACATGATTTTTCATGTAATCTTTATTTATTTCTATCTATATTAGATTTTAGACTGATGCATCTATTGATATAAACTTGTTTTACTTGAAGACAATTTAAAATTCATTGTATAAATATGATATAAAATGTAAGACATTTCTACTGGAAAGAAGTTTAACATGTTCAGTGACCATTAACACACTTTGAGAATGTGATACTGCACAAGATCTCAAGCCAAAAATAAAATGATTTCAACCCTACATTACAAGTGATATTTAATTAAGTTATCATAAGGCAGTAAATATTGATTTTTTATTATTAACCTTACACTCTACATATATCTCTCTCCTAGAGAGAGAGAGAGAGAGAGAGAGAGAGAGAGAGAGAGAGAGAGAGAGAGAGAGAGAGAGAGAGAGTGTGTGTGTGTGTGTGTGTGTGTGTGTGTGTGTGTGTGTGTGTGCGTGTGCGTGTGCGTGTGTGTGTGTGTTTATCATTTAACGTCCATCTTCCATGTTAGCATGGCTTGGACAGTTTAACAAGATCCAACAAGCCGGAGGACTGCATCAAGCACCAATATCTGTTTTGGCATAGTTTCTACTGCTGAGTGCTCCTCCTAATGCCATCCATTTTACAGAGTGTACTGAGTGCTTTCTTCATGACACTAGCTTTAGGAAGGTCATCAAGTAACTCAACTGAATTGGGCTGTGATCAAGTGTGGTGGCTTCATGCCAGGTGTTGTAAAGTTGAAATGTGACAGAGGGTCAGGTGTCTTTCTATAGAGGAGATATGTGGCTAGTCCACATTATACAACAGTAAATGAGAGAGCCAGAAAGAAGACTACAATGGTCGTAATAATGTGTCACAGTGCATTCTCATGTCGCAAGAAGGTGAGTATAAGAAAGAATACAGACCAAAAAATTGAGAAGGAAGGGTGGATGAATCCATTTGAGTGAGAGGGGGAAAGTGAGAGATAGTTCAAGATAGGTGTAAAAGTGAATGCAGTGAATGGAGCCTTATGAAGATGTGGTCAATGGTGTGATGAAAGGATGGTGAAAGAGATAAGACAGACTCTGGAAAAAGGAGGTGTTAAGTAACAGTACAGGAATACAGGAGAACAACAGTGAAACAAACATGAAGGTAGATTCACAAATATGTAAATGATGTACGGTGGGAAAGTGGGAAAGGTGAGATAGAGAGAGAGAGAGAAAAAGCAATGTATAATGAAAGAGATAGATCTCAGAGGTATGTATGAGTGGCTAGAGTGTGAGGATACAAAGTTGATGGGGAGGCTGCCTGTGCAGATATAACAGGGTGATGAGAGCAATTGCAAATAAGATGATGGCAGTGCTAAGATGTATCTCAGGGTGACAAAGGTATAAAATAAAGTACAAAGAGATGATATTGAGAATGGGGGGTAGGTATTAAAATGAAGTGGTTCCAGGGTGTGGTGCATGGAGATGTAACTGGTAGCACAAAGGTGGATGAGATGTATGTATATTCTGCTCTCGTATGGTTATAGTAGCTGAATAGTGGCATAGTTAGAAGAGTGGAGAATAATGTTCGGAAGATGAGGATCGAGGGAATACATGTTAGGAAGATGAAGCTTGATGAGGACTAATTTGGTGTATAGACATAAACAATGCTTTTAGGACCTCACTGTCACTGAGATGGATGGATCTTCTCAAACACAGTGAATAACCAGTCAACACAGTCCTTTGTCATCTTCTGAGTGAGGCCCTACATCTTTATATGTGTGTGTGTGTGTGTGGATAAGGTGCCAGTTGATCACAGTGGATGGAAACTGTGGAAGATAGGATCTCAGAAAGTGAAGGAATGAAGTAGTGAAGTCTATCTCCAGATGTGGATCCTCACAGAGAAAATAACAAAGACCCCAGATGATTGGTGTCACACAGTACTTGATGAGACCTGCCCACATATGCAAGCATGGTGAAACTGATGTTAGAATTGGTACTAGTGATGGAGATTGGACATATATTCTATATGCACACATCTGGGTCCTGCACCCAATGTGCCCTTCTCCAATGTACACCTGCTCCACCCTCTAATCTTTTTATCACTCACTCTTCCATTGCTATTTTATCTACTGTATTATTTATTCCACCATGGTAATTAATAAAAACAGAGTTATATATCACATCATCATACTTTTGGTACTACCAACCATTGCACCCTTTCTGCCTGGGCCACTTCTTTTTGACACACAGCCCTAATTCTCACCATGATATTTACTACTGACTATACCCTCCTATCCCTATTCACCATTGACTACTTTCCCATCCAACTACCTGTGACCATCTCCAACTCTATCCAGCACTCACTATTTCCCCCACACTCTTGCTACCTTTACCCACTCTTCATGAATCTTCTGTCACACCAGTCATCTCCATCTCTCTTTCAGGCACCATTCTATCCATGCCACTCATCCATATATAATGCAGGAGAGCCCTGACATTGCTACAGTGTACTGAGGGTGGAAAAGTTTGACATATATTTATATGTGATGTATGATTGTTGGTTGCCACAGTAGTAATTAATAGTCAAAAGAGATCTGTGGTTTCCAAGCAATGAAAGAGTTAATTTAACTCTTTACCATTATCCAGATTATCATCTTTATCATTCTTATCATTTTAATTCAAATTTATATGCTGGCATGGGTTTGACATGCTGCTATAGTCCAAGTCAATTCTAATTCAAA
Source organism: Octopus bimaculoides (assembly GCF_046866305.1). Lineage (NCBI taxonomy): Eukaryota > Metazoa > Mollusca > Cephalopoda > Octopoda > Octopodidae > Octopus > Octopus bimaculoides. The sequence continues at coordinate 38,863,825 of NC_142928.1, forward strand.
ATTACTAACCCCCATGACTGGATGGGCCAAGGATCTTTGTTTCTCACATACATCCTATTTTCAATATGATTTCAATGGCTGGATGTCCTTCCTAGCACCAATCTCTTTACAGTGTTTGTTGGATGTATTTTATCATGGCGCTACAACTAGCTCCATTCATAGCAATTCAACCAACAAATAAGGTAGAAGAGTGGGTGACTGAAGAAAATTAATTAGGGTGAGAGAGAGAAAAATATAAAGATGATGATGATAAAATAGAGTTATTTGAATAGCAGTGTGGAAATAGGGGAGAGTTGGCAGAAATCAATGTCAGAAAGAGTAGAGGAAGTAGAATAGTATTAATAGGGTGTAATGAGGGAGACAGTAATATCAGGGAGTAACTGGAGAAAAGCACTAATATTTGCAATATGTTTACTATTGAGAGTTAGTGAAGGATTACTACAAAAAGAATTAGTGACCAGAGAATGTAATAGATGTAAATAACAAGAAACATGGAAGAGAGGGAATGGTAACTAACAAAACAGAAGGGTAATACTAGCTGGTAAGAGAAGGTGTGAGTAATAAATAATCAAGATGGTAAAGATAACAGAATGATAGATATCAATAAATGAGTGGTTATTCTACAAATTATTGTATGTAAACAGAACAGTAAAGATATATATATTTTAAGATTTGATATCTAAATTCCAATAATGGAGTTTTGGTTTTAGTTACAAACTATTCCCTTCTTTATAGGAGAATTCACAGAACCCAAAATAGAAATTTGCAAAACATATACACACATATGAACACATATGTATATATGAGTGTGTAAAAAGATATATATATATATATATATATATATATATATATATATATATATATATGGATGTGTAATGTCAATGTGAATACCCGTCAGAGTGTAAGTATCTTGAGAGAAAAGCTGAACATTAGAAGCATCAGTTGTGGTGTGCAAGAGAGACGATTGCGCTGGTATGGACATGTGGTGAGAATGGATGAGGATAGCTGCATGAAAAAGTGCCACACCCTAACAGTTGAGGGAACCCGTGGAAGAGGTAGGCCCAGGAAGACCTGGGCTGAGGTGGTGAGGCAAGACCTTCGTACATTGGGCCTCACCGAGGCGATGACTACTGACCGAGACCTTTGGAAATGTGCTGTGTGTGAGAAGACCCGGCAAGCCAAGTAAGATCGTTGCCTGTGCCCCTGGACTGGTTCTTGTGCGGGTGGCACAAGAGATGCACCATTTTGAGCGTGGCCGTTGCCAGTACCGCCTGACTGGCTCCCGTAGGATTTTCGAGCGAGATCGTTGCCAGTGCCCCTGGACTGGCTTGTGCGGGTGGCACATAAAAGACACCATTTCGAGCGTGGCCGTTTTCGTGCGGGTGACACGTAAAAGCACCCACTACACTCTCTGAGTGGTTGGCGTTAGGAAGGGCATCCAGCTGTAGAAACTCTGCCAAACTAGACTGGAGCCTGGTGTTGCCATCCGGTTTCACCAGTCCTCAGTCAAATCGTCCAACCCATGCTAGCATGGAAAGCGGACGTTAAACGATGATGATGATATATATATATATATATACACACATACATATAATGTGTATTTGTGTATGTATGTGTGTGTGTATATATATATATATATATATATATATATATAATATAAATATATACATATATGTGTGTATATATATAAATGTGTGTGTGTGTGTGTATATATATATATATATATATATATATATAATATAATATAAATATACACATATGTGTGTATATATTTCAATGTGTGTGTGTGTGTGTATATATATATATATATATATATATATATAATATAAAGCAATTAAGAGTATGAAGACTGGGAAAGCCCCCGGCCCATCAGGAATCACTGCAGAGATGCTCAAAATATCTGGCAGTGTTGGCTATAGCCTAGTCACCCGTATTACGAACCAGGTGATACACGAAGGAGTCATACCCTATGACTGGTGTAGCAGCATCATAGTCAACTGCTACAAAGGTAAAGGGGACGCTTTAGATACAAATAATTACAGAGGCATCAAGCTGTTAGATCAGGTTATGAAAGTTACAGAGAGGGTCATAGCCCAACTAATTAGGGAGCGAATCAATTTAGATGAGATGCAGTTTGGGTTCGTGCCAGGTAAAAGCACTACTGATGCCTTATTTCTAGTGAGACAGTTGCAAGAGAAATACCTAGCTAAGGATAAACCTCTGTACCTGGCTTTCGTTGACATGGAGAAAGCCTTTGACAGGGTCCCCCGATCCCTTATCTGGTGGTCAATGAGGAAACTTGGGATAGAAGAATGGTTAGTGAGAGCTGTACGAGCCATGTACAGAGATGCTGCCAGTAAGGTGAGGGTTGGAAATGAGTACAGCAATGAATTCCGGGTAGAGGTAGGGGTCCACCAAGGTTCCGTCCTCAGCCCCCTATTATTTACCATAGTCCTCCAGGCAATCACAGAGGAGTTCAAGACAGGTTGCCCCTGGGAGCTCCTCTATGCTGATGACCTCGCCCTAATTGCGGAGTCACTATCAGAACTAGAGGGGAAGTTTCAGGTGTGGAAGCAAGGTCTAGAATTGAAGGGCCTTAGAGTCAACCTAGCTAAAACCAAAATCCTAATAAGTAGGAAGGTAGATAAAACACAAACCCCTTCAGGTAGATGGCCCTGCTCAGTATGTAGAAAAGGAGTAGGTAGTAACTCTATAAGATGTACCCGGTGCAAGCTATGGACACATAAGAGGTGCAGCAACATCAAAGGCAGGTTAACTAGCAAGTTAGTTTTTGTTTGTGGCAGATGTTCAGGTGCAATAAAGACTGCAAACAAACAGGAAACAACTTCTATCTCATTCCAGGGTGAAAAACTAGAAGTAGTCGATAGCTTCCGCTATCTGGGCGACCAAGTTAGTAGTGGGGGTGGGTGCGCTGAAAGTGTAGCTGCTAGAATAAGAATAGCCTGGGCAAAGTTTAGAGAGCTCTTACCCCTGCTGGCGACAAAGGGACTCTCACTCAGAGTAAAAGGCAGACTGTATGACGCATGCGTACGAACAACCATGCTACATGGCAGTGAAACATGGGCTGTAACTGCTGAGGACATACGTAAGCTCGCAAGGAATGAAGCCAGTATGCTCCGTTGGATGTGTAATGTCAATGTGAATACCCGTCAGAGTGTAAGTATCTTGAGAGAAAAGCTGAACATTAGAAGCATCAGTTGTGGCGTGCAAGAGAGACGATTGCGCTGGTATGGACATGTGGTGAGAATGGAGGAGGATAGCTGCGTGAAAAAGTGCCACACCCTAACAGTTGAGGGAACCCGTGGAAGAGGTAGGCCCAGGAAGACCTGGGCTGAGGTGGTGAGGCAAGACCTTCGTACATTGGGCCTCACCGAGGCGATGACTACGGACCGAGACCTTTGGAAATGGGCTGTGCGTGAGAAGACCCGGCAAGCCAAGTAAGATCGTTGCCAGTGCCCCTGGACTGGTTCTTGTGCGGGTGGCACATGAGATGCACCATTTTGAGCGTGGCCGTTGCCAGTACCGCCTGACTGGCTCCTGTAGGATTTTCGAGCGAGATCGTTGCCAGTGCCCCTGGACTGGCTTGTGCGGGTGGCACATAAAAGACACCATTTCGAGCGTGGCCGTTTTCGTGCGGGTGACACGTAAAAGCACCCACTACACTCTCTGAGTGGTTGGCGTTAGGAAGGGCATCCAGCTGTAGAAACTCTGCCAAATCAGACTGGAGCCTGGTGTTGCCATCCGGTTTCACCAGTCCTCAGTCAAATCGTCCAACCCATGCTAGCATGGAAAGCGGACGTTAAACGATGATGATGATGATGATGATAATATAAATATACACATATATGTGTGTATATATTTCAATGTGTGTGTGTGTGTGTGTGTATATATATATATATATATATATATATATGGAGAGGGAGAGGGGTGCAAGAGAGATACATTTATATAAACAGTTTAATATATGCATATGTATATGAATATATACATGTGTGAATATGTGTGCATGCATGCATGAGTGTCTGTATAAATATATATATGTGTATGTGTACATATTACACACACACACACATGTAAGGGAGGGGTTTTATTTTCACATCATACAATCTTCTCATTGTCTTATTTTTTTCTATATATATAGCAATATTTCAGAAGTGTTGTCTCTATTTGTTCCATCTCAGATAGTTATTTTTCTTTTCTTCTCCTCTTATATATCTTATTGAATTTGAAACTCAAATGTGGATATTAAAGATTAAATATATAGCCATAATTAATATAGCATTTTTAAGACATAGAACATAAGAAACATTTTTTATTATTATTTGATATTAGTAAATGATGCTGAAAGTTTTTATTGCCCATTGTGAAAATATTAATATCATAGGGGAAACAAAATGAAGTTTCACACTTTGAAGAAAATATATACAATAGAAAATATCCTATGTTATTGGCTTCCTTTTTCTTTTAATTATAATGTCATAAAAACAGTGAGATCTATTAACATTATATTCTTACTAAGTTTATATTATCCAAAATATAATTCAGATAATGTTTGAACTTGATATAATATTTAATTGACCTGAAATAAAGTATTCAACCTGATACTTAATGCAGTGTAACCTATATTTGTCAAAGATATTTGACCTCAGCTAACTCCACTTACCATAAAGACATAACTTTACATGATATATATATGTGACTAAAATATTACTGTCAAATGAATCAAATTCCACTTAAAAGCCAATGTATGAAATTCTAATATAAAGAGGAGAGGAACCACACCAACAAAATGAGAAGCAATTGAGTTATTCCTGGAATGAAATAATAGCAATAAATTCTGACAGATATTTTAATGATGTATGACCAAAAATATAATCCTACCACGTTTAAATTTCAGAAGTTTGAGTTATAATAGTGAAATAATTAAAGATTCAAAATATGGTACAACCACTAGTTGGAGATAATCACCAGTGACATGAAAACTTAAATGCCTTCACAGAATTATATAAATTTGGAAAACTTTGAGAAATATGTGGTGGCAATGATTTTCTCTTAAATATTCTCCTCTATTAATGTTTCTAACAGACTTCTGGCTCAAATTTGGACATAATCCTACTAGAAAGTACTCACCACATCTACCTAGTTATTTGTTATTAACATACCCTTTCTCATCAATTCTGCTTCAAAGAAGAAATTCTTACTTCAAAAAGTACATCCCATTAGATTTCAGACACACAAAATGACAATTAACTTTGAAAACAAAATTAGGTGGGTGAATACTAATTAACACATCTAACACTGACATTTAGTAAGCCTATGATCAAAGTCATTCCAGCTATCACTACATTGCCTCTTTGGGTATATGCAGGACTACATTAACTACTGTTCCTTTCCTCATTTAAAATGTTAGGGTATGATTTGATATATATATGATATATATCCTTTTATTCTTTTACTTGTTTCAGTCATTTGACTGTGGCCATGCTGAAGCACCACCTTTAGTTGAACAAATCAACCCCAGGATTTATTTTTTGTAAGCCTTGTACTTATTCTATCGGTCTCTTTTGCTGAACCACTAAGTTATGGGGACATAAACACACCAACATTGGCATCGACCACGTTCAGATGGTGCTTTTTACATCCCACCAGCATGACTGCTAGTCAGGCGACACAACTACAATTTCCATTTTGATTTCAATCTTGATTTGATTTTGATGTATATGTATATGTGTGTGTGTGTGTCTATATATATATATATATATATATATATATATATATACACACACACATATATATATATATATATACATATATATATACACATGTATACATCTGTATATGCATGCAGAGAGAGAGGGGGGAGTGAAAGCAAGAGAGAGAGAGAGAGAGAGAAACAAATACGCAAACATGCATACATATAGTGAGACAGAAATATACAAATCTATTAAGGAATGCAGTTTTTGACTATTTTCTCACATAAGTATCTGGAAGTAAACTGATTTGGAGAATAGAATGTTCCTTTACTCAGCCACATCTTTCCTAATTCCCTCATATGTAAACTTCCATATTTTTCCTTTCTTCATATTCTTAATAATAATTGGCACCTGTAATTCTTTATTTTGCAGTGCACATTAACTGCATATGTGCATTAATAGTGACAGTAATCTCAATATACTGGATTATTACTTTCTGTATCATGTGTCTTTATGGTTCAAGTAAACATGTATATTTGTGGTTGTGTGAAGGAGAGAGAGAGAGTCAATGTGTGTGTGTGTGTGTGTGTGTACATGCATTTGTTTGTTTATTCATATTCATATGTGCATTTTGAAATGATTACTAAGTACTCTTAAGTTCATTTACTCAGTATAATGTCTGACAATTAAGCACACATAAATTGCAATAATTCACTTTTGAGGATTCTCATGTAATGAAAATAAGTGATTTGAATGATTCAACTAAGCACATTAAATAAGGAAATGTAATAAAATATAGGAATAATAACAGAAAGGCAAATCTTATTTTTGTGAATTTTCTCTTCGAATTTTCTCTTCGAAAACAAAATACTTTCTTCATTCCCATTCATTTTTGTTTTTTTCTTTTCACATTATATTTATTATCCTTGATTTCTCAGAATTTTCCAAGAAAACTTCTATTCATTAACCTATTTATCTAGTAAACATTAAAGAAATATATTTTTCTTTAAGAAGTAATGTAACTATTCTGTTGAAGCAAAAAGATCCAGAGATAGTTCAGAATATATTAATGGATATTTAGATGCTCATGATTTTAATAGTTGCTGATTTTCAATATAAGAATTAAAACAAAAATGTAAATGGAATCAAAGAGAAGAATCTGACTTTTTCCAACTTTCATTCAAAGAGCAGGAGTTCAATATTATATATACGTTATTTATGCTTCATCATTAATTATCAATGAATTCTGTTTTTTTTCAAATTTTTAATTAATATTAAAATATAGGCCAAGCTAAACAGTATAACAAGGCACACCAGTCAGCTTGATATTTGCCACACTTTTGTTTTTTTTTATGGTACAGTTTGAATATGAAGCATAAACATTTAACCTTGCAATTTAATTGAAAATTTATTCATATTTAAGTAATAATTACTAATATTAGTCTTCTTCTTTTCCTTCTTCTTCTTCTTCTTTGCCTTCAACTTCTTCTTCATCATCATCACCACCTTCACCATCATGAACGAGGACAGAAACAGGTGTGTTGTTGTAGAGGAGATACATGGTTACCCAGTCAGAGGGAGAAAGCAAGAGAAAGAGTAAGAGAGTGGAAGAAAGCAAGAGAAAGAGTGAGAGAGTGGAAGAAAGCAAGAGTGCAAGAGCAAGCAGGAGAGAGATGGTGATGAAGAACCAGGGCATACTCACAAGAAACGGGAATCAGAATATAAATGGGGTGGTAGAGTAGAGCAAGAGAGAGAGAGAGGGGGGAGAGCAAGAGAGAGAGAGGGGGGAGGGGGAGAGAGAGAGAGCGAGAGAGAGAGCGAGAGAGCGCGAGAGAGAGAGAGAGAGAGAGATGGTGGTGAAATGCCAGGGCATACCTTCAGGGTATGGAGGTCAGAATGTAAATGGTAGAGTATTGCCAAAAGCACATGAATAGGGAGTAGGGACTTCCCATGAATGCAAAGAGGTGGGGGTTGAGTATACAGTGACTTGTGGAATATGGGTGTATATAATATGGGTGGGGGACAATAGGATAGCAATGATACAGTAAGCAGGGCAGTGTGGACAGGATTGGGATGTGAGAGATAAATATAAGTATAGTGCATGAAAAGAGGAAATGTGAGGAAGAGAAGTGATGAAGTTTGGTTTGTTAGGGAAGGTAGTGGGGAATTCTCTCGGATTCAATCTACCAAACCTACTCACAAAGCTATAGAGAAGACACTTATAGAGAAGACACTTATAGAGAAGACACTTATAGGGAAGACACTTATAGGGAAGACACTTATAGGGAAGACACTTATAGAGAAGACACTTACTCTGCAGTAGGTCTGAACCTGGTAACATGTGGTTTGAAAACAAATTTATTAATAAACTCAGACACACTTATTTATAAAATATACATACAACTAATGAAAGCACATGGTCTAGTGGTTAGGCTGTTGCACTCATGATTGCCAGATCATGGGTTTGATTCCCAGACCGGGTGGCACATTGTGTTTTTGAGCAAAACACTTCATTTCAAGTTGCTTCAGTTCCCCCTTTTGATCCGGGAAGAATGTTGGCCTGCTCGTCTAGCAAGCAGGGTGGCGTAATTTGAAGGCTAAAACAATGCAAATGTGCATTGTGGTCAGTGAGGTGTAACAACATCTGATAGCCTGGTCAGTCACGTGGTCACATGTGATATACAACTAACTGGATCTTGATTAGAGAACAAAAAAAAAAATTTTTTTCTATGCCCAAATACTAGAATTTACTTTTTCTATGCCATATATGCTGACTCAGAATTTAAAGTTTTATTAACTGATTTGTGTCTATGCCAACCAATTCTAGTTTACTCAGGATCTCGTTATATTTAGGATGTATTTTAAAAATAAATAGGTTTTTCTCAAATTGAAACATAAAATGCAAGAAATATGATTATTCCTTAATGAAAATACTTGATTCTCATTTGATTTCTCATTTAATACATGCTTCCCTATGACTTTATCTATCTTGTGCATTAACAATATTCACACACACACACACACACACACACACACACACATATATATATATGAGAAGTTTACACACAGTTTCCATCTATAAAATTCACTCACAAGGAATTGTTCAGCACAAAACTATAACAGAAGACACTTGCTGTGCAGTGGAACTGAACCTGAAACCACATGGTTGAAAAATGAGCTTCTTAACCACACAATCATGCCTTCGCCTATTTTTACGATAAATTCCATCATAAATAATTTCATTTTATCAGGATCCCTAATTTCTGCACAACATATCTTAATATCTAAAACAATGTTCCTTGAAAAACCAGCTAAACTACAAAGTTAAAAGTATTAAAAAGGCAAGATCGTCTGAGTATGCAAGGAGTATATTTTGTTATTGCAGTAATCTACAACCTTCAAAGTCACTGTCAGCATATGTATAATGACCCCCAAATAACACACACATCTAAAAGACACCAAAACACTATTACAACAACATCTATGAATGTCATCTCTCCAGCTTGTTCTAGACAAACAAACAAATCCGGGGTTTTGGCATCTGGAGACTGCCATGAAACTTTTACTGGCAGTGCCCCAGGATGGCCGCAGCCCCAAGGCTGAAATATATAAAAGAGTGAAAGAATAAATCAAATACACACAAAACTAGTTGCAATATCTGTAAAACAATTAGCCTACAAAAACTGATGGAATGCACAGCACCAACAATAAGAGTACAGGAACAGCAACCATTATAGTTTGACTAAGCTGACGTTGAACTTCACCATTGTGGCCACCATGAGATTGTACAGAAGTAGAGATTGATGAACAAGGAACCCTCTATGAGGCTGCTTCCTTGCTAGAAACAATAGCCAAATACATCTTAGTGTCCTTAACAAGGAACACAATGGAAAATATTTTAGAGTACACTATATTTTAAAAAAAGAAAAAGAACAAGACTAAATGGTCAGGGTTATAATGCATTTAATTATAAATTTTGCTGGATTACAGTTGATGTGAGCTTAAACAAACAGGCATTCAGTAACATAGTGGATGATGGAGAGAGTATAATATGCACAGACTGCAATATTAAACCACAAAAAATTAACTATTGCATGTTGAAATGTGCTGTATAATCGCCAACTAGATAGTGATATAGCATATTTGATGTTATTGATCTATAGATTGTGTCTTGTCATTTGGCTGATTACCCACATTTCATAGGTCTGCTCAAATAACACTGACCTGGGGTTATACAACCACACCAATGATGTAAAAATTTAAAATTCTATGCTTCACATAGAATGTTTCAGCATTATTGACCAAATTAATAAATAAATAGAAGTTTGATTAATAATACACAGATGAATAACTTGATTAATAAGGCACAACATTTAGCAGTAACAAGTAAAATATTTCACTAACTGACAAAAAGAATACAATGTTGATCTTTTCTGGACCTTGAAAAAATAACAACATCAAACTATTTAAAAATACATTATCCTCAACATAAGATGAACAAATACAATAAAAATGCTTTGTATGAAGCTGCCACAGCTTCTAGACATCTCCAACTGGTTGCAAGTTTATAAATGCATTATGAACACTATATATAACACCATTATAAAAATCACTTCCTTCTACAACATCAGCATAGAATTTCTATTTCACTTTGACATAAGCCACAACACACACACACAAATTCCCACACTATACTTAAGAATTGTGTTGTGCCATATTTAAATGAAAGGATATATAATGTTTTGAAAGGAACCATTTTAGTATGTTCTTACTGCATATGTTCTAGAAAATATTCTTCCCTTTATATATTAGAAGATACTGTACCTATAAACGGTATTTACATGTAAGTATATAGACATCTATTTTTATATTTAATCAATTACTTTTACCAAGTAATAATGATAGTAGGGGAAAAAAACTAAGAATAATTGTATTCATTTATTAAATGTTTATCTCTGTCAGAACTCATATTACATACAAATTGTTGAATGGTATGCAAAACTTTATTGACAGCTATACTTGTTTCACAATGTAAAGAAATATGAGATTTTGTGCTTCTCCGTTTTTGCACAATACAAACGACATTTAGCTCAACCTGTAATATATGTTTTGCATCCAATCTGCTAGACACAATAGAAGAGAATGATAAAGACTTGGCTGCTACCTTATTGTGGAATTTATCGTAGCAAGCCATTTGAATTATTTAGCATCAGGAATATGCACAAAATTTAGTTGCTCTTGCTATAGAGGTTTTGAGTGAGTCAGTGGTGAAGAGCTCATAGGAAGAGACTGATTACTAATTCTGCTTCCCTGACAACTGGGTGGAGCCAAGCAAACACATCCGTATTACAGAAATGTAATTACAGAACTTCAGCGAAAAATTTCTTAGCCATAATAAAAACAGTTATATGAGATGGGGGCATTCCTTGTTTGAGTGAAATTCTTCTGGGAATGCTCTAACCAACGCTGTTCAAAATGACTGTGAAAGATTCATGGGAATTCCACTGTCAACATGAAACTTGTGGCTAGTCAATTTGAAATGGCATTTGCTGAGCAAATACCAAAGAGTATGACATCATAAATAACTACAGTGATGCAAGGAGAATTGTAGTGAATCAATTTAACTGCTGGTGTAAAATGGTAATGGATTATAAAAGAAGGGATGCGATAATGATGGCAGGCGAACAAAAATGGACACAAAACAAAAGTGAAGCAAGAGGGAAGAGAGAAACACACCAAGGAAGGATAAGATCAAGAGAACTAAAAGAAAAAAAATGAGAAAGATATAAAAAGTATATGAAGAAAAGAAAATATAAAACATAAGGAGGAAGAACAAAATAAAAAAGAAATTTAGATGACTATTAATAAAAAAAATAGCTGTTTTAGGAGTCTGGGTTAGGTAGAGGGGAGAAAATAGGCATTAGGCACTATCAGAAAAAGGAGAGTAAAGTTTGAAAGAGAAGAGTTGGATATGATGAAAGTGAAGGGAAACAAGTAGGGGCAAAGTGTCAGATGTGAAGAAGAAAATGACCATTCATGTGAGATAGACCAGAAAAAATATTCAAGAAAAAAGTAGATGAAGTATCAAAAAAATTGTTTATTTTTGTTTTTTGTTGTTAATCCAAATAAATGGTTGTTTTATCTCCATTCTTTCCTTAATGATGACTGTTTTTTTTTTTGTTTTTCATGGAAATTATTTGCAATTTTATTTTGCTATATTTAAAAGATATTTAAGAAATTTAAATAGTTGTATTCTAAAGAAAAGGGCTAATTCCTCAAGTGATATAATCAAAGTTCTTGAAGCAACACCGTAAAAAGTAATTTACTTTATTTATTTTCTTTTTGGCATCTTTAATATTAATTAATCCAAAATTGATTTATTCAATACATAAAATTATATCAACAAAGAAAATGTTGATATTTATAGTTAAATTATCATAGATCACTCATCCCCATTAAGATGACATAGTTATACACTTCAAAAGTCTTGCTTCATTTGATGTTATTCTTAAACCGGTTATTATATGGATAATATCCTCATTTGACAGGCAAAATCATAAATGGCATCTTGTCTGCTCCAATAGAGGCTGAACTGAATTCATTATAATGTGGAAGCAACATATAAGCATATAAGCATGAACAGTGAATCATCGTTTTATGGATTTTTTTCAATTTTATGATTGATTATATAAGAAAATGGGCAATCTTTAATATAGATGCCCCACCACAAAACATGTGCTGCTGATAGATATTGGTAGTTCAGGCATATTGTGATTCAGTCGTTAAGCAGACTGTAGTTGTATTTAGTGTTGTTATTGTTGTTACTACTGCTGCTGTTGCTGATATTGTTGTCTCGCTTTAGGTCAGCCCTGATCAAGTAGACATATGATCAATGATGTTCCTCTGTTCTTGTATGTCTGATACTTTTGTTAATCAGTCGCCCTCCACCATCAATTCAGATCTAATCAAACAGACCTATGATTAAAGACATTCTAGCCATGACCATTCCATCTTATTTTCAAACGTTTTATTTAGCATTCTCATATTCAGTGTACACTTCATATTTTAAGATAAAGTATGATAGACAGGGAATCTGACTGTTATTCTTAGCAACCACAAAAATGCTCAGTCACTGCTTCAATAGGACCCACAGTTGACTTGTAGGTTCTGGTTATAGCCAGACATGAGACAAGTAGAAAAGACTTGGTTGAACAGCAACAGTTATCATTTTGCTGTTGCTCTATTTTTAGTGGAGTATATCTTATTAGAATGTTTGAAATTAATAAGGTTATTAATGCACATGTTATTCTTTGTGTCTATGTATTATTGGAGTTTTCTAATCTCCGTGAGTAGGACAGTGTTCTAAGTACAGTTGAAAAAAAAAATGAAAAATATATTTGTTTATTATTTTGTCTGTAAGTGTTGTTTTGTGTGCAACATTTTTAATAACAGCAACAGTGATTTAAAATATATTCATTGGTGCAAGCATGAGCTTGGGTTGAATCCCACTCCGTGGCACATTGAGTGTCTTGTACTATAGTCACAAGCTGACTAAATCCTCGTGAGTGGATTTGGCAGATTGAAACTGAAAAAAACCATGTGTGTGTGTATATGTGTATGTTACTCTCTCCTTGATAATTATAAACAAATGTCATGATCGTCATTCAAGTAGTGACTTTCATTTTCAATCTTCCATGGACATTATCTTACTCAGAAATAGGTGAGGGTTGGTGACAGAAAGGACATCCAACTGTAGAAAATATGCCTCAACAAATTCCATCCAACCCATGCAAGCATGGAAAAGAAGATGTTAAATGATAATGGTAATGATTGATTCACTTTTATTTTTTTATTCTGTTCCATACTATACTTGTACATTAGGTTATCCTGAAGCATAACAGTTTATCTGTGAGAAGTTATAACCTTCTGTTGAAGCCTTCACCATGCTTGGTGAAAAGAATACTCTAAATGGTCCCTGATTCCTTTTCACATGGGACAGTGGAACCAATTCTGAGGCATAGAAAGAGAGAGCAGAATCACCCCCATACTTGACTAATATTATATTTATTGACTCTGGAAAACTGAAATGAAAAGTTGAACCTGGAGCACTAAGAATTGGAAGAAATATTAAATAGCATTCTATCGGACACTTTAATGCCTCTGCCAGTTCACCAGCAAACTCACTGATTAAAAAGAAATATGAATTATGTCTCTCTTGTGTCAGTACATTGTATAGAATTTATAGAACAAGAAACATGGTTCTAGCCTTTAGCAACTAATTTAAAGCTAACTCACACTCCACTACATTTCCACTTAGTCAAGGGGATATTTTAGTCTTGTTAATAACATAGTGGCTTCACTAGTGCTGGTGATATGGAAAGAAACCACCCAGTATACTTGGAAAAATTGTTAGCATCAGGAAGGGCATCCAGCTGTAGAAACCATGCCGAAGCAGACTCTGAATCTTAATGCAGCCCTCTCACATAGAATTTTGTTGAACTGTCCAACTCATGCCGCTGTAGAAGACTGGCATTAAATGATGATGATAATGAGATGAGAACAACAGGAATGGTGGTGGTGGCGGTGGCAGTGGCAGCAGCAGTGACAACAATGACAACGATGATGATAATGATAACTACTGATAAAAGAAGACATTGTTTAATTCTAAAGCCTTTTCAAATACATGTGAAAGATATGCATAAATATAGTCAACCCCTTATAGAAAAGAAGTTTTAGCAGGCAATGACTGAATTAACATATTCTATGGCATTTCAGTATACAATAAATGAATTAATGGTATTCTAACAAAGAAAAAAACAAAAACTAACAATTTACATATATCAATATAGCAAGATACACTGCAAATAGCATAACATTTTGTGTTTCAGCCAATTGATTTATAATTCCTTTTCTACAATTCATTACAATTTTATAGTTTTCTAATTTAGAAAAGCTGCATAATATAATCAGTTCTCTTAGCAAAATTAATAATTAAATTCAAATTGATGTTTTTTTTTATCTTTTACTTTTTTCAGTCATTGGACTACAGCCATGCTTCAGTCAAACAAATCGACCACAACACTTATTTTTTTAAAACTTTGGTATTTATTCTGTTGGACCACTTTACTGAATTGCCAAGTTATGGGGGTGTAAACAAACCAGTAACAGGTGATGGTAGGAGTGACAAACACAAAAATGCACACACACACACACACACACATGTATAAAGACAGAGAGAAAGCGAGACGATGAAGTTCTACATAATTTCCATTAACTAAGTTCACTCACTTGCATAGCCTAGGGCTATAGAAGAAAACACAAGCCTAAAGTACTATGCAGTGGGACTGAACTCAAAACCATGTGGTGGCAAAGTGAGCTTCTTAACCACACAACCATGCCTATTAATTTTGTATCTGCAGGTGAAGGTATATCCAATCATATATTAGCTAGATATGTAGATACATTCATGATTAAAGCCAATGAATTGGCCGAGATGTTAGAGCATTGGATAGAATGTCTCATGGTATTTGTTCTAACTTTCAGCAATCTGAGTTCAAATCCTGCCTGCACCAAATTTCATAATTTTAGGCTGGCAAAAAGAGTACCAATAAAAGGTAGTGGACAGGTAAAATTGTGAAAGAAATTGAAGTAGATGTCTTATGTTATTTGTTCCAATCCTTTCAGCCCTTTGTGTTCTGAGTTTACATTCCATCAAGTTCTACGTAGACTGTAGGCTTAATCCATTTGTTGATTTAAAACAATTGTTTGCCATCCTCAGTGCCTTTAACAAAGTCAAAATCTGTTGTAAGCATTTGAGCCATGTTTCTGGATACCTCTGTTCGAGGATACCATCCTCCCTCATTACCCCTGATTCATAAGTGTTGTAAACACACATGGAAACTATCTTCACTCTTGGACTATAAGATAAAAAGGAAGGTTACAAGTAACCATCATAGACATGTTGCACTCGTTGTACACATATATAGAATTACACACAAAACACACATATATATGTAAATACATACATGCGTGTGTATATGTATGTATATATATAGAGAGAGAGAGGGGGGAGATGGAGGGGAGAGGGGGAGAGAGAGAGACACACACACACACACATATATATATATATATGTTTGAAAAGACAACAAACGGAAGATATGACATACCTGTGAGGATATATATATATATATATATATATATATATATATATAATTTAAAAAACCGTGTAGTAAATAAACATACAAATATATACTAAATACATAGATGAACAGAAAACACAGAAGGTCACTAACTCCACTTCAGTTATTGGCCTGAAGGCCTGAAGGTCAAGTGCAATTTCAACCATTATCGATAATATTGCTTCCACTCTGGAGGCACCGGCAAGAAACTTGCTGGGAATGGGACCAAAACATAACAAGATGAGATGGGCTTGAGACGAGATCATTAGTAAATGGACAAGTGACAAAACATTAAACCGAATGAAGGCTTAAGACCACATGAAAACAACAATTAAAATGATAATACACATACAGCAAAAAAAGCCTTAGGGCTGCAAGACAAGACAAAATTGGTAACATGAAAGAGAAATGAAAACTGTCCTAAAGGACTATAAACATGGGAGGTATAGAGTGAGGAGCTCAGAAAACGTGACCAGTCCAGTTGTAGGCAACGTGAAAATGAACAATACCACCTAAGGCCATCACCGGTCATATGATAATGAGAGGAGGGTAACAAATACAGACAGCAAGAGAGAGAGAGAGAGAGAGAGAGAGAGAGAGAGAGAAAGAGAAAGGAAATTAAGAGAAGTGAGGAGCTCAGAAAATCACGACCAGTCCAGTCAAAGGCAACATGAAAAAGAATGCTCAAGAGTGGACGCAATATTATCGATAATGGCCGAGATTGTACTTTGACCCTCTGGCTAATAACTGAAGGGGAGTTGGTGACCTTCTTTGTTTTCTGTTCATCTGTGTAGTCACATGCACAGCAAATCCTGCTGCTAACTATTCATCCAGAGCATCAAACTAATACACATGCTTGTTGCTCTCTCACCCATCTTTGTCTTTTGTTTTTTGTAAATATAAACTATACATATATAATGATATTAATTTGCTCACAAGTTCTCCAACCAACTATTATCATTTGTGTGTAATATTTAACATATGGAATATTTTATTATGTACCTTGGAGGATGTTATCCACATATAGATACAAGGCTGATTTGTATAGTTAAAAATTCTAATTTCACTATAGGTGGAAGTATTCAACCATAAATGACCAACACCTGTGGCAATATGCAGTGTTTGAGAAGACCTGTCAAGTTAAGTGAGATTGTAGGCATGGTGGATGCCTGTGTTTTCGCAACTTGTACCTGTGCTAACGGCATGTAAAACGCACCGACTACACTCTTGGAATGGTTGGCATTAGGAAGGGCATGCAGCTGTAGAAACCATGCCAAATCAGTCTATCTTTTTTATAATGCCTCCAAAAATGAAAATGAGATATGACGAATCTTATTTGAAATTCGATTTTACTGGTGGAGAAGGAAACCACAGTGTGCCTTGTGCTCCTAGGTTTTGGTGTTGACTTCACTAAAGCCCAGCTAGTTAAAGAAGCACTTCAAAACAAAGCAAATGCAGACATACACTTGTTAAATCTGGTTCTGAAGGGACTGTCCGTTATGCCCATGTATTTTTGCATGGTTGTTGCTTCACTGGGACCCTTTGATGCCACCTTCACCTCTTTCACAACAGTGTCTGTTTTTTAATGACTGTCAATTGGATTTGTGGTGTTAATTTTGCATGAGCAGCCTGTCTTTACTTCAGGTTTGTGCTTAATGATATTTTCTTTAAGCAAGGATATTCTACCCTCTTGGACTCAGATTTGCTCTAGTATACTACTGGCAGACTGCTTTGTGAACATCAGCAATGGAACTTCCAATAGTTTGTTGTTTTTTATCCTTCTCATTGAAATCAGAAGAATTAATATTAAACTTGCCTCTCCAAATGTGATACATATAAACACTTTTACTAGATCAAACATGGTTTTAAAATTTACGCTCCCCTACTATCCCCATTCTCACTCTTCACCTACTCTACAAGAAAATACCTCTCATACTGTAGTGGCCCTTTTTACTTTCAATCGAATACATATCAAGAAATTAAAATTATTTTCCACAAGGCTTTGGCCTGACGATTTTGTTCCAGTCTTTTTACAATAGTTGTATGAACTGCAACCCTGATATGACACATTCAGAGCTCCAATTGCAAAGAGTTAATGCTATACAGTTCCTTTCAGCATATCCCGATGATTGTCGGTGATTTTCTGAACTTCTGGTATTAAACCAATTGGTAAATTGTTGTTATGAAATTATATTGCATGTTATTGATAAGGATATAACCACTCTATTAATATGTATATGAGTGCCTGTTTTTCTTCTGACTCATGGATTTTTAGACAAATATATACATACATATACAGAAGTGCATACATACACACATCCCACCCACATACACACATGCAAATACACACACACACACACATATGCACACTAAATGAATATTGAATGTAATTAAAACATTTTCCATATTTAAAACACTTGATATATAATTTCAGATAAAAATTGATGCATGTGTGGGTACAGGTTGCAAAGTCAACATTAAATCACTTGATTGAGCTCAAATCTTGTTTAAGCCTTTAAAAATGCAATGCAGATTAAAATGAGATTAAATTATTTTTATTTAATGACTTTTTAAAAACCAAATGCATGGACATAAATTTATCCTATACTGTCTCTTGAAAATGTATTCCGGTATCTTTTCTATCTGCCCCCTTTATTTTTGTGACAAAACAATTATAATCTATATTAATATAATTCATATTACCCAAAACTCGCGTGGAATATACAATATATTAAAATTTTGATTATATACAATATACATTAATTTTCCAAATTTGCTATTTAAAAAAAATGTTTTCTCCTGTTTAAACATTTATAACTAACATAAAGGTTATATTTATAAAATATTTCTGCATTAATTGTAACTTCTAATGTTTAAAGTATCTATTTAAACAAATCCCTGATCTAATAGGCTAGCTTGTTGCTAAGAATATTTGAAGATAATGTTTAATTACGACTGGTGCCATTTCAATAAATAGCATTTATTTGCATCTCATTTGAATATTGGCTTAAAAGGATAAAATGAAAAGAATTATTATTTTTATTACTTCCATTAGTTTATATGTGTGTAAATCTGATCATCGACTTACATATTTAATATGTAAATAATTCCTTAGATTCTTAATAAATAAGTCATTTTGTTGATTTATAACATATATAATCTAAAATGAAAGCTGCCATTTTGAATTATGAACAGCTTAAAATTATAAAATAGATATCATTTATTATATTTTCTGCTTATTGAATGTTGGCTGACATTGATGATGTGCAAAACTGACCAATGCTGTGCCAGGAATTTCAGATGGATTATTGCTCACATTAAGAATCTGAATTATAGAAGTTATCAGTATCATTAATCAAATCCAAAGAGGTCTATAGAATTGTTGCAATATTTATTCAGAGTTGATGTAAGAATTATTCAATACTCCACAAAATGTATTATGAAGTTTTTAGAATGATTAATAGTGTCAATGATTTGTTGACCATTCACTCACAAAGTTTTATCTTCTTTTATTTGGAAAATATTTTCCAAGTTTGTTTTCCAAATAATATTACCCTGGATTATCTCAAACTCTATAACAAAGTATTCATCCAAGTATCTATTTAAAATGTCACAGTAATTTACTTACATCAACTGCAATATGATTTATATATAAAACCATTCCATTGTGTGTTTTGTTACTTCCATGAATGCCCCTGTAATGAAAAGTGCTTTCCTTAAAAATAAATTCAAAATAACTCAACAATGACTGCTTGAAATGAAGTCAAAAATAAATTATTCAATCTACAGGACAATTTTCCTGCCTAGATGTACAATTCATAATGGTCCAACCAGACCTTTTATTGCCGCAGGCAAGACTTGCATAATTTTCCTTTTTGAAAAGTAATTCCCTTGCTTTTTTTTATCAATAATCTTGCTCTGCTGTCCCAGATACGCTCTATGTTCCAATTTTAATCTGAAAGGGATTGCTTTCCCACATTTAGAAACTACTGTCTCCATCACTAACCTGGGTATCAGCAACAAAGATTTACATCGACTTTGGATCGCCTCCCTTCCTCATACTCCTTTTTTTTCTTTTGGTATTTGTTGCAGAGATCAGTTTTCTTTCCTGATGCTCCTATTCTGGATAAGTTTCTCTTCCTCATACACCTTTATTTGCAGCTTCTATCATTCTTTGAACACCCCCAACTACCAAGGATTATTTGATTGTCTATCAGGACATCTATATTTCTTCACCCCTCTCTGATGAGATCATCTTTGGTGACGTCTATATTTGCAACTCTGTGCCTGATATCTCGAGGCAATCTGTGACTTCCCCACGCCTAAGAACATCACTGACATCCACAGCTGGTTTGGTTTGATCAATCAAGTCTCCTGTGCCTTCGCTTCTGCCAAACAAATGTTGTATTCTGGGAACTCCTCAAGCCAGGCACCCAGTTTGTATGGACAGACCAGCTGAATAGGCTCTTTGAGGAATCCAAATCAATCATCATCAATGAGATCCAAAGAGGTGTGGAGATCTTTGATAAAACCAGGCCGAGTTGCCTTGTCACTGATTAGAGCAAAGATAGCATTGGCTTCTGGCTGTTCCAAAAACATTGTGCATACCTTTCCCCCACCCCTTTTGCTGAAAATCTGGCTCGAAAATCATTCCAGTTGGGGGCCACTTAACTTCAGTGACAGAATCTCATTACACACCTATGGAGGATGAAGCACTGACAGTTACAGATGCATTGGACAAAGCAGATCACTTCACCCTTGGCTGCACCAATCTCATTGTTGTAGTTGACCACAAACCTCTCTTGAAAGTATTTGGTGATCGCTGCCTGGACAACAACCTGAATCCTTGATTGTGCAACATGAAAGAAAAAACCCTACGGTATAACCTCAGCATCGTTCATGTACCAGACACTCACCATGCAGCAGCCAACACTGTCTCATGCGACCCTGTTGGACAGCCCACAACACCAAACCTCCCTGATGATGTTGTGGCCACGATCCATCCAAATGAGTCACTCAGCCTTTTCTAGCAACCATCCGCTCTACAGGAGACGACAACACTACAACGTTCTCTCACAATGACTACACTTAACACATTACTGGGATCGGCCAATCTGTAACATGGGATATGTTCAGCACTGCTTCTGCTAGTGACCCAAGCATGACTAAACTCATGGATGCAATCAAAGACAGCTTCCCAGAGGACCATTCCAGAGTCCCCTCAGAGCTGTGACAGTACTGCCAGTTTCATGATGAACTCACCAGCTTCACTGGAGTTATCCTGTATCATGACAGGGTTGTCATATTTACCTCCTGTCATATGCAGATCCTCCAGGCATTACACTCAGCACATTAGGGCATGACACAAATGTGTTCCAGAGCAGAGACATCTTTCTCCTGGCTGGGCATGACCCAAGCTGTCATTGAGCTGTCGGAACCCTGTACACCCTGCAACTGAATGGCACCCTCAAAGCCAAGTGCTCCCTCCACACCTCCAATGAACTCTGCCTACCCATTCCAAAGCCTGGTTGCCAATTACATCTAACACCATGGCCACCACTACTTCGTGGCTATGGACAGATACATTAACTGGCCCATCATGGAGAAAACATCGAATGGTGCAATGGGACTTATCATCACCTTACACTGCATCTTCGTAACATATGGCATCAGTGATGAGCTGACATCAGATGGAGGACCAGAGCTTACCTTTCGCCAAAGTCACCTTCCTCTATAATTGAGGAGTGCCCCACAAAATCACCTCCATTGCAGTCATTGGTTATGATTCCTTCATGAACTATCTGATTTACAAGGCGATGACAAGACCACAACCCACATCGCCAGATATTTAAAGCATCTCAGCGATGACTCCTGATGGGCCAGGTGCTTGAAAGCAAAAAAGTTGTCAGATTTATTTAATTATTGTCTTGGTGTTTGTACCATTGAGAAAAACTATATTTTCATATTGACCACTGAAGAGCATGTTCTAGGTTTCTGTTGTTGCAGAAAGAAAATGTGTGAATGAAGCCCATGCATGGAAGATTAAAAAGATAGTGACATTTGAATATAACAGTTGGTTATTGATGGATAAAGAGAAATGTGTGAGAGATTTAACCAAACCTTGGTTAAGAGATAGAGGATGCAAATTTTTACCCCAAGGAAAATTAAGGCATGTGATTTGCATCTCAGTAGGAGATAGTTGTTTGGATATAAGTTGGACCACAGTTCATAGCTACTGGTGTAGACAAGGGAAAATCATTCAGTAAATTTATCGTTTCTTATTTGGTTGCATAGTTCATAGTTTTGTGAAGGATGTTGTGAGCAAGCTAAGAGATGTGTGCAGCATTAGTATTTGATATAAACTTTTGGTCTCTTAGCACTTTAATATTTTATAAACTCAGCCAACCTCTGTCTTAACACATACAAAAATCATTTGTAAAATAATAAAGCAAAGGAATAAATGGTTAATTGTTTTGTTTTAGAAGCAGATCTATTTTAGCATTCAAAATCTCAACAGGGAATATTTATCCTGTGAACATTTATAAAAATTATAAGCAGTAGACTACAAGTTCTTGATTGCATAATTAAACAAAACCACACTGTGAAAAGCTTATACAAAGAAGTGAAAATGCCAATAATTAGATCCAGATACCAATAAAATATACACAGAAAGGTGTTTTAAATTGTATTCCAAAGCAACACTTTGCTATGTACTCTTGAGTATATCTACAATAAAATATAGAAATTCAAGAAGAATAAAATTCTCATTATGTGTTCATCCTATCTTAGACTACAAATAAGATATGTTATTGCTGAAAGTTCTTATGGAAATACTGTTATTCTTGAGATCAAAGAAATAATTAGATTGTCTAGAAAAATATGCTATTTCTTCTTTCATCTAAAAATAATTGCATTTTATTAATGGAGAAATAAAAAAAAAATATCTTTAATATCAGTTTCAATAGTTTTCTTATAGTTTGCTTTTCTTTCTCTGAAGGCAAAACTTTTGTGTGGAAAAACTAAAGAAAAAAATTACTTCAAAATTAAATTAAAGTTTTATATTTTTGTCTGAATGTTATTGATGTTACATAAACCACCTAAAGTATGATTTAATTTCAGTGCTTTAAATTATACCTTTCTATGTATCTAATATTCCTATCATATATTTAAAAAAAAATTAATTGGAATAACAATAAAATGTACATGGAGGTGGCATCAAACTGTGAAACAACAGGTATCATATCTTGTAACAGTTTGTTTGATAACTGTGATCAGAGTTCAAAATGTAACCAAATGTTTTTAAAATAAATAACTTTAATATTCTAAGATTAGTTATGGTGATTATATTTCTTTTAGAACAAATCGTTCTGTGCCTTGTTAAGTTAAAAAGAATAAGAAAAATAGGTAAAAAAAAAAATGAGAAAACCTTACACCATAGTATTACAGAATGCTCCAGTAAAATGAGATGAAAGGACAGACAAGTTAACAATTTACCTGTTTATAATTAGAAATGTTATAGTGCTACTTGAACTGAAATGACATATATCATAAGAGATAAAGTGATAGTTAGACCGGTATCTGGTGAAGAACAAAGCATTTCAGTGTAGTGGTACTATAATCCTTTCTCATACTAGCATCAACAATTATATGAATGTTTCTGAATTTCAATTATATCTTCATCCTGAAGCTATTGGAAGTAAAAAGCTAAATGGTAAAGGAATCCAAATTTCATGGAATTTGAAATTCCATGGATTGAGATTTCAAATTTACTTTGATTTTTCAGAACAGATTTCTTTATTTGATATTGCTTTGGTTCATTTTGCTGAGTGGAATACTTATCAAATAAATTTAGTTAATCCTCTCAGTAGAGTCCATCTGTCCCTTAATGTATTTCAAATTCGACTACGGCTATGGTTTCTGTTATAGCTTCCATTATGCATGAAATATAGAAGCCTTCCTGAAGTTATTAGACCTCATAGAAACAGCAACCAAATCTCTCAATTCACTTCCAACCATGTTTTATTAAAGAAGACCTTAGATAATGCAGTCCCAGCTACATCATGTTTATAAAACAAAATGACTGGATTGTTATGGTTGGAATGATTTTGATTAGAAATTTGCTCAGTCATGACTTAATTGGAACTAAACAACACTATCTCATCATATACATAGTATACACCACCAAAATTTAAATTATTTAAAAACAATTTCTTCAAGTTTAACTTCTTTAGAACAGATAAAATTTTCTACACACTTCTAACTTTGCTTTTGCAAATACAATAGTTCAGTCTTTTAAAATAGTTGATTCGTTTAATTTGCCTTAGAAGCGAGCACTGATAATAGTGAAATGACATTCATTTAAAAAATAGCATTTATATTTGATCTACATTGCAAAAGTTAATTTCATGTAGTCATTTTGTGATGAAATGTATGTATATAAAGTATTAACAGGAAATATCAACAACAAAACTAAATTGTTTTTCATGTTGGCAGTTTTATTAATATTTAGAAATAAATATTTAAATGCAAGCTACTGATGACATGTCCAGCTTTCTAATGTTTATATTCTATTTAATAATGGGAAGCTAGCAAGGAAATATCATTTCCCTTATTAAAAGCAATTGATTCAATCATATTCTATATGGAAAAAGAGATAACATTTTGATCTAAAGTCAGGTGAAAGAGATCCTTCTATTTTTAGGAGGATCTAAAACTTTGCCAACAGTTAAAGGCTATAAAACTATATATAAATGTCCAAGTAGATGTTTGTGTTAGGAAATACCAAAAAAAAATAATAAAATGATATTTTTGTTTCTTTTTTGCAAAGATTTGTGTACAAAGAATGAGACTCTAAGAGCTGCAATAATTAGCCAATAGAAAGTTATAGAACAAAACCAGGATACAAAACCATACTTGGCAAGCATCACTTTCAGGTTCATTGATTTCTCTATTCAATTGACCTGTTATGCTTGTCTCCTTTCATGAGACAATTTCATTTAAAAACTTAATATAAACAGAAATATTATTAAATATAAATTGAACTTGTATTAAAATATTAATAATAAAAAAAAAATAGAATTATAAAAATGTCACGGAAGATAGAGGTCGAAAAGTCTAAAATAAATGACTGAAATAATCTGATGTTTACTGAAGATAAATAGTTGACTAAGCCAATAGACTTGGCTTGGATAAGAATCAAATTATTAATGACCCATGGAAAAAAAAATAACATTACTCAGACAGGAGTACAGTCATGTGCCATAATTCTGTCTTGGGCTTCAATGTGCATGAGTAGTTGTAAAAAGGTATTCAGATTCTTTAGCAAAAAGTTTGAAATATTGTAAGGGAAATCACACTGCCAAGAGTAATAAAGCTGCCAGATTTACCCTGAAGCAAGAACAATGAAAACAATGGAAGTAATAAAATAAAATAAGGTGCATTGAAATGAAGAAAAGAGGATACTGCTGCAGAAAAATAGCACTGAAGAAACTACATGGAAGAAAGGAATTTTCCCACTGTTTACACACACACACATAACTATCAGCTATAGAAAGAGCAAAAGATGATTGTTTTTTTGTTATTAGTAATAACAGTAATGATGATAAAATATGCAAAATATACTGCTGCCATCATGAAAATAAATCATGATTTGTGTGATTTCATGCAATAATGTGAAAGGATTCATGTCTAAAAACTCTGAAGTACCAAACAATTTATGAATTTCCAATTAACTTGTGCTTCTACTCAGTCATTCATTCAGTTTAATGTCTCTGCTATCAGATAAGTCAATCTAACCATGTGCAATATTTTGCAGTGAGTACAGTAATTTCAGAAAGAGTTCAAACTCACAGATATTCAGCAAAAAAATGAACACCATCTTGGCTACTGCAATTTCCCAGTTTCTTTTATGAAATGTTTCAATAAGCCTTAAAAAATTTTTTTTATTATTACATAGATTGAGAGAATGCATTTTTGCACTAAATGATTCATTTTTCTTTTTGCAGTTAATGGTACACTTTTCATAAACAACACGTGTGATGAGAACTTTTCTAGAAAATACTCTATTATAAAGATTTCACAAGAACAGCACAAACAAATGTTGCAGCAGCTATAGGATTAAAGCACTTGCTTGTTTCAAGATCAGTGATTGCATGTCACTTGATTTCTATACATTGCAAGCTGGAGTGTATCTATCTATATATGATGCAATGAAAACTCTAGTACCTTGTGATCAGCTCAGGAAAATAATTGCATTGCTTACTATTTTACTTGAAAGGAAATGTAATTCTTCTTAGTCATGTCACCAAACACATGGGTGTCTGGTCATAGTCTTGTAGTGTTTTAAGACACAAATTTAAGTCTATGTTATTTCATTCAACTAACAGATTAGCTAAATTTTAGGATAACACTCACATGATGCACCTGTTTCTTTTTATCATTTCAATTTTGTCTGTTTCTCAGATCTTCCCAATACCAAGTTGCAACTCTCTAGAACTTTCACTTAAGCCAAGTTTTTCCTACAGAGTATAGATCGGAAGAAGCTGTCTCTTATAAATAACAAGATATCTCCTCTATTATATTTCAATTTTTTTCTCTTTTTTACAATATATTTTATCTGGTAATATTTGCAAAACAGCAAGCTTATATACATTCATATTTTGTTTACTTTTCTAAGTAATACGCAAATATTTATCAAATAATTTTAGTAATGCTTATCAAAACTGAAACATAGCTCTTCCATAAGAACCAATGTTACTGCTGTTTTTAACCCCAAGAAGATGCCTCATGCAGCTGGTTATTCAATCTAATCTGCACTCAATATGCATTGCAAGCAGAGGAGTGAACCCCTAGCATCTAGCCATGAGACCACTAGACAATATGGTTTTAATCTCTTTGTGGTCATCCTAGGTGGTGGATACTCATTTGCTAGAAATAGAAGTAGTTCACTCCAGCTTGCAATATAGAAATCAAGTGACACTGATCTAACAAGAAGCAAACTACCTAGTCAGAAAATCTCATTGAGAGATGAAAGCAGTAACTATACTGGGATATAATGATTATTGCCATTTAAACATGGCTGTTCCATAGGAACTGACATTACAGCTAATTTTAACCCCAGCAAAATACCTCCTCCAGCTGGTTATTCGATGCAACCTTTACTCGATATATATTGCAAGCAGGGGTTAAAATAGCAGTAGCAACAGTTCCTACACAATGGCCATGTGTGGTGACAAGAAACATTACTTCTCAGTATAGTTACAGCTTTCACCTCGTATAACGATTTTCTAACTAGTTTGCTTGTTGCAAGATCAGTGACTGTTTGTCATTTGATTTCTATACATTGTGAGCTGGAGTGAACTACTGCTATCTCTAGTGATCAAGTATTCATTTCTGAGAATGACCACAAAGAAGTCAAAACCATAGAGTTTGGTGGTCTCGTGGCTAGAAGATGGTAGGGCTTCACTCCTCTGCTTGCAATATACCAGGTGCAGATTACATCAAATAACCAGCTGAGGAAGGTATCTTCTTGGGGTTAACAATCCTGCAAAACAGCCATGATTATGTGGCGATAAGCATTAGTTCTCAGTATAGTTATCATTTCTTATAGAGATTCTATATCTAGCTAGTTTAATAGTAACTAAATAATTATTTACTAATTAAATCATGCATAGAAAATTACCTGTTACTCTGCATGTGATAACTATGGTGTAAGATATTATCACCTATTTTATCTCACCAATTTATGTAGGATATTTATATAAACTTTTGAGTTTTTTAAATTATTCTCCAGTTTTCTTTCTTGACTATAAATATATATATAGTCCCATCCATGCCAGCATGGAAAGCGAATGTTAAACGATGATGATGATATATATATGTATATATATATATATATATATATATATATATATATATATATATATATATATATATATATATATGTATGTATGTATGTATACATGCATACATGTATGCATGTTTATATGTGTGTATGCATGTATATATTTATGAATATGTGTGTGTGGAGAGAGAGAGAGAGAGAGAGAAAGAGAGATGTTTGTATCTATGTATATATTAGCTAATGTCCCTAACAAGCAAATCTAAATCCTTGAGTCACTCCTGCAGATCAATATATGTCTATGTGCAAACACACGTGCACATACACACTTGTATCGCCATACATCTTCATGTAATTTCCTTTTTATCATTACAATCTCTATTTTGATGTATTTTATGTGTTTATTTGTCTTCTTTGTGTCATCTCCAATCTCAGATTTCATTGTGGTTTCCTTTATGTCAATAAAATTTTGATTACTTTACTCTTGAATTGTTTTTATTTGTTATCCAACACTGAATTTATATCTAACTATACCTTGTGACAAATTCAAATATTTCATGCAACATATTGCTTCTGCTTGTGTTTCCTACTAGCAAACTTTAATAGAACTTTTCCATTAATAATAGCTTGATTGTTCATTTGGTATTATTAATGTCTGCAGTTTACAAAACAGACCTAACTTCTATGAATCCTGTTAAATGATAACATACTGAGGGAGATTGATTAATATAAACGTTAAGACTCATTGCTATTGTCAGTATCTACTAAATCCTAGCAAGATTTTTCTTTCTTAGAAGTACCAAATTAGTTGTCCAACTTGCTTCATAATATTTATTGCAAATGAAAGCACATATTCTAAATGAAATAATATTTGTTTATATTAGATAGGAAATAAAGCAAGCATGTTTCCATTTGATACTTATTAAATTATGACAATTAAATAAAACAGTCTCCTTCAAATTATTTTAAACAAAGTTGATTATGATTATGATCTTACAGGTTGATTATAATACATAACCAGATACAAATGGAAATGTAATTTAAATTATAAATTTTCATTGGAAAAGACGTATCTTCACACTGTAGTTACCAAATTTCAACAAACAAAGATCAACTAAATATAATTAAGTTTACAAGTAGTTTCACACATGAAAATTTATGTGTTATGATATCATTTTTAAAACATTCATTTTATGTCTATTTGATTTATTCCAGTTCTGTGTTAATACGCTGTGGAAAAATTTTCTGTTTATTTATTCATGAGTAGCCAAAGATGATAGCATGATGCAACACTGTGAAGAATGAGTCATAAAGTTGATGACAGTAAATTCAGTGACATAACTGATAAACACATAGCAACATTTACATAGGGTCAATTTTATCCTATAACATGAAAATAAATTACATAATAAAAACAATACATAAAATACATATTTTGCAAGAATTAAAAAGTGCATGATATATTAAGATTAGAATATTCATCTAGCAACAATTGGAATGGAATATATTAAAAAATGCAGCAAATATCCCATGCAATTAATTTAAAGTGACTTATCACTGATTTGAAATGACCACTGGCAAAACATGTTGAGAATGACAGAAATTTTTGCATAATTGAATATGGAAACAGACACACCTACACATATATTGCATATTTGTCCCTGCATATGTGAATGCATGGGAATATATGAATATATGTAGACTGTCAGATTGATATACATATATATATATATATGTATAGTCAGATCTAAGAGTTATTGCTTCCTATAGAAATATTCCCTATTAATAAATTTCTTTTGAGTAATATAAATTGATAACCTTAACAAATCTGCATTGAACCACACCACCACCATCACCACTTTGCATTTACACAAAAATGTCATTCCATGTCTACCATTTGTAATAGGCAACTTTTGGCAATATTTCCAGTATCATATAACCGTTAGCATTTAATTGCATATCTTGACATTCTACTTCTGCACCCTTAATGTTATTAGCCTGTCTAGACAAGATGGTATTACATACAGCAGCAGCAATAACAACAACATTATTATTATTATTATTACTACATTAACAATTGTTTATAAGAAATGAATCCTGTTTCAAACCAGTTCTCTATCAAATATGTGTAAATAGAATGACTGTTAGTCAGATGTGCTACTTTCAACCTTAGTAAATCTCATTGGAACGTGCTTGTGCTTCTGGCATCAAAATAATAATAATCGTTCAGAATACTACCCTTGCAGATGCATAATTTCCCTACAGAGATTAAATATTACAACATGTATCCTGTCACCATTCCAAGAAACTAATTTGCAATGTTGAAAAGCTTTCAATATTATAATGAATAGTAACCCTTACAAATCAAAAACATACACAGAGAAAGTCATTAAATAATTAAACTGGAAATCTAATTTGTAAAATAAATGATTACCTAAAGAAAATAAAAGAAGATATATGTCTGAAGGACATGCATTTAGGAATTTACTAAGGAAATTTATCAATTTAAATTCAAAATATACATATGCAGATTGAAATTCACATATGCATATGAAGCTATGAAAATACCAATAAAATAGAACAACAATGACTCAAAGATAGAGACATGGAATTGTGAATTTTCAGCTCCGAACTTTCAGTGTGTCTTGCTCATCATAATAATTATCACTTCAGACAATAACAATTATTAAGCAGGCCAACTCTTTACTCAAAGGAGATGAGTAATACATTTAACAGAACTAATAAAATTAAAAAAGATCAGGTTTTTTTTTATATATATATATATATATATATATATATATAAAGCTAACGCAAATATATTTT
Organism: Octopus bimaculoides; assembly: GCF_046866305.1. Classification (NCBI taxonomy): domain Eukaryota; kingdom Metazoa; phylum Mollusca; class Cephalopoda; order Octopoda; family Octopodidae; genus Octopus; species Octopus bimaculoides. The sequence goes on from NC_142928.1 coordinate 38,894,379, forward strand.
GTTTCTCTCCCCTTTTTTACATATGTAGGTATAAATAGAAATATCAGTCTTTAGGATGGATACTCGACAGGTCTATAGAAAAAAATCTATTACTTAGATATTATGACCAATATTGTCCTATCATACACAAATAGTGATAGCAAGATAATTTTTCTTAGAAGAAAATAAGGAGGAAGATGCCTCAGATCAGTACAGACAGCTGTTAGATCTGACTTGGTATCCTTCAGATATTTTCAGCTGAAGAGCATCTGTAAAAGTAGGTTAACCAAATACCCAAAATTAAAGTGATCATCATTTTTCCTTTCAAGAAATATTGGTGCATGTACTTACATACATATACATAAAGGTATACAAACACATACATACATATCAAAATGAAAGGTATACTTACTCATAAGATATTAAAATGCAGCTGCAATATTCCTTTCAAAACCTCTGAGAAGTGTGAGCACTAAAAGCCTAATACAATGCTGTGAGACACAGAAAGAAACTGTACCCTAAAACAATACACCATAACCCATGCAATGAAAATCAACATCAAGTAACACCCTATTGTCTTCCACAAAAACTGGCAAGAAAGGGCAACACAGGAGCATGTGCAAAGGAAAGCAAAGAGTGAGAATAGTGCTAATGAATGAAAGATGCGGATAGATTAAGAGTTCCAAATCTATAAAGAAATAATATAGTATCTAGACTAAGTAAGCATTCCTACAATGAATTACATAGAACATTGCCCACCATATGCACAACATCGTTTTTCGCAGATGCAGATCTTGTTTCACATGCAGTGTCACTTATTTACTGGGTCTAAGCCATTCCTTACACTGCTTCATATTGATGTACAGGCACCATTTTTCATTGCCAGTAACAATTTGGTAAAGAAATCGTTGCTTGTGTCCATGAGTTGAGCGGTGATGAGCAAGCAAACAGCAGAGATTCTGGCTCATTGATTTTTGTTGTTGTCACTCAAAGCATGCGAAACCCATGCGCCATACTTCTGAACATTTCCCATTGAGTAAAGATGCTTCTCTATAGCAGTGTGGGAGCATTCCATAACACACTTCAAACTCATAAAAAGACAAGTCCCATCATTTACAATAATATCTGTTAACATGCTTTTATTTACCATTTATATGGCCACTCCAAGTTCAATATACAGCAAAATACCATTAAAAAGGCATGAAGAACTCTCATTAGGCTATACAAGTATCAGAATAATTAATCTGTCCTCTGGCATCGATATATTCAACTGATTTGCACCCTATTGTAATGATGGATTAAAAAGAACTTACTACAAACAAAAAGTCAATCCCTAACCAAGAACATTAGGCTTCCAAGTAAAAAGTGTATGACCGAGTAGAATGCCATGCAGTGTGTAAGACTTAGATCACATTAAAGGACTCTAAAGCCAACGTTTGTTTGTTCAACCCAAGATATAGTGTAATCATCCTCCACCAAAAATGAATTGTGAAGAATTAGCACCATAAATGTAAAGGTAATAAATGTCACAATATTACCACAGTATATCAACAGCAACACGACAGAAAAAAGTACTTTGTAGATTTACCCAATTTTATCAATCAACTTGTCCCTTGTCTATAAAACCATAACATTCTGTAAAACAATCATTACATTTAGTAAAATTGGTACCAGCAATATAAAGGAATTGCTCTTGATTTATGATGATATCTAGATCACAAACGGTAAGCCCAGAACTTTTCAACAACTTTTCTGTAGATAGGGTTAATGTCACTGATGTTCATGACCTTAAAGTCTCTTAGATTCACGATGATCTTAAAAAACAACTATACCCCTAGCATATAATTAAATAGGGATGATGTATTGACAGTCTTCCATAAAATAAATGGCTACAGAATGACAAGTTTAGGAAAGAACTAGTGAGAATATTTAAATAACTTAAATTGGAAATAACCACCAGCACTAATCTTATAATCATCTTTTTTCTAGCCTACACATTAGACTACTATCAACTGCTACACCTTTACAAGACACAACGATGATACATTTCATGTGAAAAGAATGCTACATCTCGACCATCAATTACAGAACCCTCAGTAAATAATACAATTAGAAGAATATCAAAATTATACTCTAAAAGAGATATATTCAGCTGATCCAGAGCCTTCTATAATGATAGATTACTAAAATGTAGCTATCGAGAAAAAATATTATGTATAAAATGCTTTACAAAGTAGGATAGATAAGTAAAAATAATCATCAGTCTATTATAGAATGAATGTAAATAACAACAGACCACAATTTCTTTTCTAGCATGGGCCTTTAGTAGACATGATATTTTGTGTATATTCTTGTCATTTATAGTTGGTATGAAGAATTCAGAAGAGACGAGGGATATCACAAAATCTAGTGAGCAGAAGCTACTAGAGTGAAAGTAGAATAAGTAAAATGAGAATACAAGCAGATATTATTTATGCAGGTTTGCCAAGCCAAAGAATCTTTTCTTTCTAAATGATCTATGATGTGAATGGTGTAGATAAAAGTTAAAAAGTCCAATATATTCACAGGCTAAATCATATTCAAATGGCTAAATATTTTCCTCACATCAGAATTACTTGATAGTAAGAACCCTTGTATCATTACTAGAGCCAGAAACAATAAAATTTTCTTTATTTCCTCAAAATCAACTTTTGGGGCAATGAACTATTATTTATACAATATTGGCAATAGTGTTATTTGCACAATATTGAGCATTGCATTATTATTTTTAAAACATTGGCTCATGTGTTATTTGCATAACAATATGCTCTATTCTGAAATATAGTATTTATTAATTATATATTTTCATGCAACATGAAAAATTTTAAACGATTTCATAACCAAATTTCTTGTCTCATAGCTATTAATCCCAAAGCAAATTATAAAAATATAACGATGTTGTATGAAGAAAATAATTCTTCACAAATTCAATTACTTTTTGCTTCAGTTATCACTGGAGGAATCCATCCCCCAAAGTTTTCTTATGAATAAGAAATTTTATGGATGCTATTCAAAAATTCACGAGAAGTGTTAATTCCCAGAATATTGTTAATATATTTTACACGCACTTACTTTTAGATTTCCTTAAAATTTATTCATCACAACTTCTGCCACCATCATATTTTAGTTTAAGTTAGCATTAATATGTTTAATGCATTAGCATTAAAAAGCTAACTAGAATTAAATTTGCAGTAACTTAAACATGATTTTAGTCAATGTATGATATCATTTTTATTATATCTTTTTCTGCTTGGCAGGTACAGCAGAAAACTGAACAGATTTTAACAATATTCTGGACTCCTCATAAGCAAGGTATAACATTTATAAACGTCACTTTCTTCTTCAGTTGAGTTGTACCAGACATGATATCAAATATATTACTTTTGTCTTTTAAGTACAAGATTTGTATGATATTGTTCCGTCATTTTCTCTTTCAAAGCTAAATAACACCTGAGGGCACTGCTCCTAACAGAAATACTGTGGTTATGTGAGTTTATGGCCTTATTCATCCAAAATGTGTAATATTAATAGGATTCTCGGCCCTCATAGGACTTTGTATTATAGCCATAAACTAAGGAAATAACTATGCTTAGACTAGTTTGCCTGATGGAAAAAAATCACTTATACATTATGATTTCATGAAAGATGTTGCCAAACTATATTAAAATTAAAATAACAATTTTATCATTTGAAAAAATGTAAATAAAAAACAGGAATTTTTTTTTAAATCGAAAATAATTTCATATTGGTTAAAATAAAAAAAATGTTTGCAAATGATGTCAAATTTTCAGATGCAAAATGCTGTTTTCAGGAAGTATAGAAATACTTTTAGCTTGCCCAGAATTATAATATAATAGGAATATTATACAAATAAAATTTTAAAAAGTAAATCAATACAAGTTGAACATTGATATTAACAGTTCATATTTCTTTTAGTGTTTAGAGGGTTTGTGACAATTCATTCTGTTATTGAATAATGAAATAGCTGTTTTGTGATTATATTTTAAATGAAATACCCTAATATTTCATTGAAAATAGCAAACAGTAAATGTTTGGCAAAATAATTTTTTATATACTGATCTGGTATTTTAGGTATAGGCACTTAAAACAGGAGGTTTTGTTTCATAGTAACAGATATGCTCTCAGTTGTGCTGGTATCAAGAGATTTAGGTATTACTTTTTGATATAAACAAAAGAGATAATGATTTCTCTTAAGATTCAAGAATAGTTTTGTGCACTAACATGTTTACCTTGAAAAATATAGAGAGAGAACATAGAATCAAGAGAAATCGTTAGTCATGCAGTGAACAAAATCAACGTCTCCAGCACTGGTGCTCAATGCACTCTGTAAAAGTGTTGGTGGATTTATAGAAAAAAATAAGGTAGAAAGAAATCTTTGGTATTATGAAGGACATGTCTATATCTAGCTCTGGTGTTATAAAATGATCCCAGTAAACACTGTAAAATAAATAGAAATAGTTGATGTTAATTAAGAGATACAACCAAACCATAGACACTATGTTTTAATGGAATATACAAGGAAGATATGGTCCTCCAGCATGTCAGTAAGTAGCTCCAGAGAAGAACTTATTTAGACCATAACAATGGACGTAAATGATGATGATGAGGAGGATGAACAGTAGGTGGGAAAAAGGAGAGGGAGGATGGGATGGGAAAGGGTTTAATGGAAACAAGGAGGGTAAATAATAATAATAAGATGATGATGATGATGATGATGAAGTAGGAAGAGGACGGTAAGAGAACTATTGAGTATCAGTGGCTTAACAATCAAAATGAAATATGATAAAATATTCACCAACCAACCTTAGAATGACTTTGCCTTCATTTATAATATTGCTTTATTATCTTTTTTTTTTAGTTATTTCAATAATTGGACAATGGTCAAGTGCTTTTTACTTTCTACTTGTTGGTATCTCTCAATAAATTAAGGTGATGAGCTGGCAGAATCATTAGCATGCCAGGAAAAATACTTAATGATATTTTGTCCATCTTTACTTTCTGAGTTCAAATTCCACTGAGGTCAACTTTGCCCTTTCTTCCTTTGGGGGTTGATAAAATAAGCACCAGTTGAACACAGGGATCGATGTAATTGATTTACTGCCCCTCCCCTAAAATTGCTGGCCTTTTGTCAAAATTTGAAACTAATATTTCTCAAGAAATTGAAAAATCCACTCAATCATATGCAATTCCATAATCACTGAAAAAGTTTTAAATTATTCATCACAGATAGAACTTTGATCAACAAGCTGAAGATCCAACTTAAAATAAAATCATGCAGTGATGATATTACTGAGTACTAAACAAGTTTAGAAAAAGAAAAGTTTTTAAAAATCCTACTCAAAGATCTAGATATAGAAAAAAATACATTAGGGGCTCTTCAATCACTATGATTTATTTTGATGGTAATAGAATTAATTATATGAAAAAAACAAAAAACAAACAAACAAAATGTAATTTTGAAAGAAATCACTACTGACAACCATCTCTTATAATTTTCATACAGGATATGTTCTGAAAATTTTAAGCATTCCTTTTTTTTTTAATTGCAAAAATGTTGCAAGCTACATTTGAATAGGGTTGTTTTTCAAAGGTTTCAGATGGCACTAAAAATGTATATATTAACCTATACTTATGACTGATCGAAAAATTAAGCATGCATGTCAAAAAATTGCAATATGTTTGTGTATTATTTTTCTTCAAGATATTCAAACAATTATAAAAATTGAATTTATGAATCTCTGTATGTATACACACACAAACACACAATGACAGTGATTTTACGAAGCTTGGCATGTTTTCTCAAGTGCAGCAAATCACTATGCATGTTTCATGGCTACATAACTGTGGGAAAATATCTGGTCAAACTACAATGAATCGTACAAGATAGATACCACCCAATATGAGGACACTCTTCCGGTCCGGTAACTTCAAAAAACGTATCTTAAATTTAAAAATGCATAAAATAGTAAAAGTATAAAAATCTGTCCGTTGAAGCAACATTTAGTACAAAGGAAATTGTCAAGGTTTTATAATAAAACACATCAAATAGCAATAAATATCTGTCAAATTTAAGGCATAAAACGTCAATTGGGGAGATAATATCTGTAGATAAGGAAAGGGAACATATATAACGAAAGTGTGATTAGCTAGTAAAGGGGAAAAAACCGTGCAAGAATATAAGGAAAACCCCCCCACATCACTTAACTTAACGAGGAAACTTGATTGACTGAGGTACTAACCAAAGCCAAGAAATATAAACTATGTGTATCACGTGACAAAATGGCGCCCACCACGTGATCACGAATGTCAAACTGACGTTTAGAAATAAAACACGTGAGATAAGCGGTCTACGCACTGAGGAATTTCAACCATGTTTCGTGGTCTGCTACCACAACAGCTCCTTTATAGGATCCAGTTAGCTCAAGACATCATCAGGAGTAACCACGTCCGGTTTCGGCCCCTATTCCTCTACCGTTTTGACGTGGCGGGGCCCCTCCTTTCGGAGGTGTCTTCAGCTCTGGTGTTGGGTGCATGTCTTCTTTCTTCTATTCCCTGACCTCTTCGATGCAGCATCAACGAGTGTCAGCGTCTGACTGATCGTCATGTCAAGTTCCCCTTTTTATATCTGCTGCTAGGCTCCAGCAGGCAGCCCCGGCTAGTTGTCACGTGACACTGTCTAAATTTCCCACTGCTAGGCTCCAGCAAGTAGCCCCAGCAAGTTGTCACATGACACTGTCTGAACTTTAACTGACAATGGAGGGCGCGAAGCCACTTCAGTGTCAGCCTGTCTCACCTTGACATGTTATGACTTTCAAGCCATATTCGGTCTTCCCGCTTCAGCCATATATAGAAGCTGGCTTTTTCGACCGCCTCCTGTATCCTCCTTATCAGTTTTCTCAGTTCCGAGTTTGAAAACGCAAATTTTCTCTTGAATAGCGTTGTCATTTTTCTTTCAATGAAGCCTCTAGCCCCCACTGCCAGATGGTAGTACTCGACAGTCCATCCCTGTTCTCTGCACTCTTCGATTAGTTTTTCATATCTCTTCTCCTTTCGTTTCTCTGCATTGTCGATGTTTTCTTCCCATGGTACTGTCAGTTCTAGCAAGATTCCTATTCTCTGTTCTGTGTTCCATATGACTAAGTCTGGTCTTTTTGTTGTTTTTATAAGTGGAAAAATTGCTAGACTTCCCAAATCCGTGGCCAGCTCCCAGTATTCCTTCCATCTTTCGTCTATCTCATATATTTTATTTGGAGGCCTGATCTTATGTCCTTTTCCCTCCTTCTGGAAGTATATTTTCCTGCGCTTTTCCACTTTGGGGTACTCTCCTCTGTTGTATCCCTCGATCTTCTCCTTGAGTGCTGCACTTATGACGCCAAGGACTTGATTATGACGCAATTGTATACCTTTCCAGTGCTAGTCTACAGCTTGACAGAACGTGTCTCACCGTCGCTTTCTCCCCGCATCCACATTCATCGGTTGTTTTTATGTTCCATCAAACTAAGTTCGCCGGTGAGGGTAGAACGTCGAAGGTAGACTTGATCAGGAAGGCTGTTCTTGCTTGTTCCCAAGCCCAAAGTTCCTTCCATGAGATTCTGCGACTGACCACGTTTTCCTCCCATCTCAGGCACTGCCCCTGTTGACTGCATTGCACCAAATGTACATTCCGCCTTTCTTCTTCCTCCTTTCTCATTTCGTGTACCACTGCCTCTTTCATCTCTTTTACACTGCTCTTGCAAAATGGCCTGAAACTGCTCGTCCCTAGGCCGGCTCTTGCTTCTTGCGTTGCTCCAACTATATCGGCATGTTTTAGTATTCCGATCGCCCTGTTTACTGCCTCTACCGCATTCCATTTCCTCCCTGTTCGTACCTTTGGAGGGTTTTCTCGGATGCTCTGATCTTTTGAATACCTTAGCATCATTACTGTCCTCGCCTTTCCTGCTTTATATTCTTCGGTGATCGATGCTATTGGAAGTTGCAGCACGGGTTTTCCATATAGTGCAGTTGTATTGAGTGGTTTCGGCAGACCAAGCCATTTTCTGATAAACACACTGCATTTTTGTTCTATCCTTTCTACTCTACTCAAGGCTATTTCGTACATTTGCAATGGCCACATTATCCTTGGGTACAGTCCAAATTGCAGTATCCAACATTTGAATTTTCCCGGCAGTGTTGTTCTGTCAATTGCCTTCAATCCTTGTTCTACTAACTCGTGTGTCTCTTTCCCTTGCTTCTTATCATTTAATAAGTCTCTATACCAATCTTTTGGATTTCATTTCTTTCCAGTCTTCTCAAGTTGTCTGCATTCAAGGCCCATATCTCACTACCATGCAGCATTGTATTTCTGACACAAACATCATATAATCTTCATTTCACTTTGCTCCTGAACTTTCAGAGCATCCACTTCCCTTGATGATTATATCTCCTAAGTTACAAAAGCTGTCAACTACATCTAGTGAGCCATTTAGGCATTTATAAAAAACTCATTTTCTGGTGGCCTTATTCAAACTGTTCCAGTGCATCTACCATATATGAAGCTTACATTTTCGAATAATCTGACAGTGATTTCATTACATCGCTTATGTGTCCACAGCTTACATTGAGTACAGTGTTCAGTGTTTATATACCTACTTCTTTTCTGAATATCAAGCAATGTCATTTAAATGTCTGTACCAGGATCCACCCTTCTTTCTTACTTATTAAAACCTTTGACTTTGCTAGCTTCACAAATCCAGGTTTAGCTGCCATTTCTGGAATGTTCCCATGGATTCAGCAATGAGAACTAGATCATTAACATATAGGAATTCCCAAAGACAGTCAGTCTTAAACTCCTCTGTGATGACTTATAGGGGTATGATAAATAGTAGAAGATTTTGTATATATCCCATTCTCTTTTCATTTCCTCCTTGAGGCTCTGGGTCCTGATGTCAGCTTTTGCCTCATCATCCTATGTCTTCCTGGGTCTTCCTTGTCTACAAGCTGAAGCCATGTCAGGAAGGGCATCCAGCCACAGAAACCATGCCAAATTAGACTGGAGTCTGGTGCAGCCCCTCAGCTTACCATCCTTTGTCAAACCATCCAACCCATGCTAGCATGGGCAGAAGACGGGAAAGCCCTTGGCCCATCAGGAATCACTGCTGTGATGCTAAAGATATCTGGCGGTGTAGGCTACAGTCTAGTAACCCATGTAGTCAACCAGGTAATACATGAAGAAGTCATACCCAATGACTGGTAAAGCAGCACAATAGTCAACTGCTACAAAGGAAAAGGTGATGCATTAGATACAAATAATTACAGAAGTATCAAGTTGTTGGATCAGGTGATGAAAGTCACAGAGAGAGTCACAGCCCAACTAATTAGGGAGAGAATTTAGATGAGATACAGCTTGGGTTTGTGCCAGTGAAAAGCACCACTGATGCTATATTTCTGGTAAGACAGCTGCAGGAGAAATTCCCAGCCAAATAAAAACTTCTGTACTTTGCTTTCTTGACATAGAGAAAGCCTTTGAGAGCATCCACCACTCCCTTATCTGGTGGAAACTATGGATAGATAAGTGGTTGGTGAGAGCTGTACAAGCCACATGCAGGGATGCTGTCAATAAGGTGATGGTTGGCAATGAGTATTGTGAAGAACTTCAGGTAGGGGTCCACCAAGGATCAGTCCTCAGCCCCCTCTTATTCGTCATAGTCCTCCAAGCAATAACAGCAGAATTCAAGACAGGCTGGCCTTGGGAGCTCCTCTATGCTGATGACCTTGCTTTAATAGCTGAGTTATTACCAGTACTAGAGAAGAAGTTTCTGGTGTGGGAGCAATGTCTAGAATTGAAGGGCTTAGAGTCAACCAAGCAAAAACCCAAAGTCTAAGTAGTAGGAAGATGGAGAAATCACAAATCCCTTCAGGTAGATGGCCTTGCTCGATTTGTAGAAAAGGCATTGGTAGTAACTCCATAAGACGTACCGGATATAAATTAAGGACACATGAGAGGTGCAGCAATATCAAAAGAAAGTTAACTGGGAAGATAGTTTTTGTGTGGCAGATGCATTGGAGCAATAAACACCAAAGATGTACAGAAAACAGATTCCATCATATGCTAGAGGAAAAAACTTGAGGTAGTTGATAGTAGGTGACCAAGTCAATATTGGAGGTGGATGCTCTGACAGCGTAGCTGCTAGAATAAGAATAACCTGGGTGAAGTTCAGAGAGCTCCTACCTCTGTTGGTAACAAAGGGCCTCTCACTCAGAGTGAAAGGTAGACTCTATGATGCATGTGTGTGAACAGCCATGCTACACAGCAGTGTATCATGGGCTGTGACTGCTGAGGACATGCATAGGCTTGAAAAAAAAAAGCTAGTAAGCTCCGCTGGATGTGTAATATCTGTGTGCATACACAACAGAGTGTAAGTGCCTTGAGAGAAAAGTTAGACCTAAGAAGCATCAGATGTGGTGTGCAAGAGAGACGACAGCACTGGTATGGTCATGTGTTTCGTATGGATGAGGGTAGCTGTGAAGAAGTGTCACACCCTAACAGTAGAGGGAATTTGTGGAGGAGGTAGACTCAGAAATACATGAGATGAGGTGGTGAAGCGCAACCTTCGAACATTGGGCCTCACAGGGGCAATGACAAGTGACAGAAACCTTTAGAGATATGTTGTGCTTGAGAAGACTCAGCAAATCAAGTGAGATCGTAGTTGTGGCCAATGTCAATGTTGCATAACTGGCACATTTAAAAGTACCCTTCAGTTGTCCAGCAATATGCTGTGCTTGCGAAGACCTGTTGAGTCGAGTGAAATCATAGTCATGGCTGATGCTAGTGATGCCTGACTGGCACCCATGCTGGTGGCATATAAAAAGCACCACTCAAGCTTGGTTGATGCCAGTACTGCCTGACTGGCTTCCGTGCCAGTAGCACATAAAATCTACCATTCAAGTATGGTCGATGCTAGTGCCACTTGACTGACTCCCATGGCACGTAAAAGGCCCCATTCGAGCATGGTCAATGCCAGCTCTGCTTGACTGGCTCCCATGCCAGTGGTACCCAAAAAAGCATCCACTATACGCTTGGAGTGGTTGGCGTTAGGAAGGGCATCCAGCTGTAGAAACCTTGCCAGATCAGATTGGAGCCTGATGCATCCTCCTGGTTTGCCAGTCCTCTTTCAAACCATCCAATTCATGCCAGCATGGAAAGTGAACATTAAACAATGATGATGATGATGATATATATATATATCGAAATCGAACCAAATTCGATGACTGGCACCCATGCCAACTGCTCCTTCATTGGACACTTAACTCTGCTTGCAAAGACCTGTTGGGGCAAGTGAAATCGAAATCAAACCAAATTCGATGACTCGCACCCATGCCAGTGGAGTGCTAACAGCACCATCCAAGCATGATCATTGGCAGAGCAGCTGTCTGGCTTCTGTGCCATTGGCATGTAAAAAGCACTATTTGAGTGTGATCGTTACCGGTGTCACCTTACTGGCATTTGTGCCAGTGGCATGTGAAAATACATTCGAGCCAGGTCATTGCCAGTGCCGCTGGACTGGCTTGGTGCAGGTGGCACATAAAAAACACCATTTGAGCATGGCCGTTTGCCAGTACCACTTGATGCACGTAAAAGCACCCACTACACTCTCGGAGTGGTTGGCATTAGGAAGGGCATTCAGCCGTAGAAACTCTGCCAGATTAGACTGGAGCCTGGTGCAGCCATCTGGTTCGCCAGTCCTCAGTCAAATCGTACAACCCATGCTAGCATGGAAAGCGGATGCTAAACGATGAGGAGGAGGAGGAGGATGATGATATATATATATACACAGAAAATATAATGCCTGAAATAATCAAAATAATTATTAATGATGTTGAAGTGATAATGACTAATAATATAAAAATGTTCTGTTTTATCATTATACTACAAGAGACACCTCTCAATAAATGCAAGTTTTTAGTATCATTGATTCACTACTTGTATCACAATTATATCTTAAAACATGATGCCTGTATGTTTGTGCAAATATATGATTAAATAAATGCTTGGGAGAACAACTCATTACTAAAGTTTTACCTCTTTAATAATGCTAATATAGCTCTACTTCTAGACATAAACATTTCAATTAAAAACAATAGATACATTACATCATTTTATACAAATGACACAAGCAAATGCATACCTACATAGCAATAGTGAATGCTCACACATCTACAAAATGTTAGTTATAAAAATCACTACTTGGGAGAGTATCAAGCTTCTCTTACACAAATGAAACACTAGACAAAAAATTCCACAGATTAAGACAAAGACTAATAATGGATTTTCAAACGAACTAGCAGGTCAACCTACTGATGGATGTAGACAAATACAATGCATTAATCTCATTAGGCAATACCTTTACTAAAATACACATAATACATACACAGTGTATTATTTGAAACAAATGCATACAAGGTGCTGGACATACAAACACATAATCAAAAATCACTTAGAATAAAGTACAAAAGACATCACTATAAAACATAAGTTGACACTTGTAATATATTACAAAAAAATATGATCATAAGTCTACTTATTAACAACATACAATAGTTATGTAAGCCTTAAAATGATCAATAGTATTGACAAATTTCACCATAAAAGTGAAAGTAGAATATTTCACAATTGTTATATTAACTAGACTGGAAAAATACTACAGTAGATTTACCATGCATTTAAAACAAGGAGTAATTTCAACAATACACTATAGACCATAAAACAAAGCTACATAGAAAAACTTTAAGAGAAAATACTTTCATACTTTTTAGAATTCCCCACAGAAATAGAAAACTGATTATATTAGTAATAATTGTATAAAACCACAAATTTGCCATGTTTGCATAACATATATGTGTTGCAACTAGAAATCTTACATGGAGTACACTAATGCTCAAACAGTCAAGTTTTAGTAGAGAAATTTATATAACTGTGAGGCACCTGCTATAAAAAGGGTAGTATAGAAGCCGAAATCACTTCACATTCTAAAGATGAGGTTACGATAGCCTGAAAAGGTTGAGGAAAATGAATTTCAAAATGAATGTATATGGTTGCCATCTGTAGCCAGCAATTGTCCTGTACTAAGGAAGAGAAATAACCCAGAAACCATTGGTCTACAGGTATCACTAAGGCTAGAAAGGGAGCAACAAACTTCTTTGCTCACAGTGTATTGACACAGACCAGGTGCTGGTAGCCAGCTAGAAAAGTTGTTTTCCTGGGGCTAAAAAGTAATAACATCATCCTGTGTAGGCCTGCTACACTGTGTTGGTAAATAGATTTTACATAGACTTCACAGTACGGTACTGTTACTACATATTTTTTGCTCAGAGATTTAAAACTAGTTGTTTTTCTCTTTATGAGATCAGCCACTGTGTGTTGCTTTAAATTTATAAACTGTGATCAAGGTCAAGTGGTTACCATCTCTAGCCAATGATTGTCCTGTACCAAGAAAGGGAAATAACCCAGAAACCATTGGTGTTATAACGGTAATATTATCAAACTTATATGGTGATTATTCTCCCGAGTAGGCTTTGTAATCAACGTTAGTTGGTCATCAATTTATAACGTGTTCGAACATGGAAAAGATAATAAATACATATTTTTTTTGAGTAGGAATCTATGGTGATACACCCATCACTTATCACTTAATTATACGTATTATCACTATACATAAATCTTAACTCAGGCTGTGTAAATGCTGTGATGGATTATACACATCAAGACGCTGAACGTGCATATATGTTGAAGATAAATAATGCTTGCTCTTTTTCACCGCAATGATAACAGTTTCATAGTTGCAGAAATAAATTTCATCAACAGGTTGAAGAAAATGAAGAAAAAAAAAATATTCACTAAATTAGTTTATTTACGTACATTTAATATTTACAGTATTTCATAAGTCAAAAAAATTGTCATAGAGAATTATGACAAAATTTATATTAACTAATTCTTCCATACTAAGCTAATAGAGTTTTGCACAACAATTCAGAAAAGCCTTGTTGAATTAAGTAATAGACATGGCATAGCAATAGTCAATATCTCAAGAGAGTGAATGACGTGGAAATGAGTGACAACCAACAAACACTGAGAGTAAGTGTCGTGGAGTTGATTGACAACCGACAATCACTGAGTGTGAGTGTCATGGAGTCGACGGACAACCAATGATCACTGATTAATTTACCAAAAATCAGGGTTTTTATAACTGTTCATACCTGAATTCTAAGAACTGTATTTCGTGAAAGGTTTCTCTTTGAAGAAAGTTTAGAATCCAAATATGGGCAGTAATTTTAACTAACAATTATACCTAATTGGGCAATATGACCATTATGTCATATTACTACTGTTACAGGTTTATTATGACTACAGTGTAAAGGTACTGTTAAGGCTAGAAAGGGAGCAACAAACCATGTGTTGGTAGCCAGCTCGAAAAGAGGTTTTCCTAAGGCTAAAAAGTAGTAGCATTGTCCTGCATAGGACTGGTACATTGTGTTGGCAAATAGACTTTACTATATGTGTGTGTGTGTGTGTGTGTGTGTATGTTTGTATTGTATGTATATATATATTTATATGTATATATATATATATATATATATGTATACATACAATACACAAACATACACACACACACACACATATAGTAAAGTCTATTTGCCAACACAATGTACCAGTCCTATGCAGGACAATATTTATTTATATATATATATATATATATATATATATATATATATATACATACACACGCACACACATGCTTTGTGGCTTTTGAGTTGTTTTAACTCTTGTTTTTAGCAATAGTGGTACTAGTGAATACCTTCTGTCATGTTTGGCATCTCTATTAATTTTGCGTTTTGGCTCAAATTGCTAACAAACCACTCATTTCATTTGTTATATATATATATATGCACTTACCTCTGCTGGTGACAAAGGGCCTCTTTCTCAGAGTAAAAGGTGGACTGTATGATGCATGTGTACGAACAGCCATGTTTCATGGCAGTGAAACATGGGCCGTGACTGCTGATATGTATAGACAAATCAAAAATTATATATTCTCTATATATATTTATTTATTTATGTGTTTCAGCCAAGTGGCTGCAGTCGGAAAGTAAAAAATTATCCACACTTTAGTCATTACATATCTTTATTATTGTCACACTGCCTTCTGTGCATGCATTCTTATAGTTGGTACTATTGTGGTCACATGATCGAAGTTCGAGCCTGATCATGCCATTTTTTCTTTCTGGCTTTACAGTGTAACCATGGCCACGCCACCAGTAATGTGCACCAAAGAAGTACAAAGAGCAGTGATTCGATTTCTTTGGTTGGAAGGTGTGTCAAGTGCTTGAAAATCATCCACTGAGCTCAGCTTCCATAAAGTCTGAGCAAGATGGGGGCCAAGAGAGCTTACTACAGATCACAAGTGAAAAATGGCATGATCAGTCTCAAACTTCGATCATGTGACTACAATAGTACCAACTATAAGCATGCATATGCAGAAGGTAGTGTGACAATAATAAAAATACGTTATGGTGAAAGTGCGGATAATTTCCCCTCATATATATATGAAATATATATATGTATATATTTATGAGTGTGTGTGTTTGTGTTTGTGTGAGTGTGTGCGTGTGGTGACCAAAAAGTAATAGTTTAGTCAGATTAACATGATTCTCTGCTTAAAACATGTAATTTCTCAGAGCCACTTACACCTTTTTAAAGTCTTAATATATATGTGTACACGTGTGGGTGTGTGTATGTGAATGTATATGGGTGCCAGTGATGGGTGTCAAACATATTCATTAATATTTTCCAATAATCTAATACAGGGTGTGAAAAGCAAACAAACAAAATGAACTTAATATTTCTAAGATTTAAATTTCATGTCATATTTCAAACTTGTTCAATTAAAAACAGGAAATTTTGATTTAAATCCAAGGAAATTATTTTATATTTGAACTTTTTATATGGAAACTTTTAAATATTACATTTCCTTTAGCTGTGAATCACTTTATTCATATGCTATCATTTCTCAAATTCTCTTCTAATGTACATTATATAATACAAATTTTTTTCATACATCATAAATATTTTTAGGCCTTCCATTTAATCTGTTCAAGTGCATCAAATCTACAGAGAGAAGATGGTTTTCTTACAAAAATTGCTTCTTGTTTTAAGGTTTGTATCACAGAATTAATAAACTACTTCAATGTTATTCAGTTCCGCTGGATCTTGCAAAAGATCCCTCTTCTCCGCCGAAATTACATGAAAAATCCCAACCATGCTTCCATGATGTTTCAATGAAATGAAATTGAAAGTATGAGTATTATATTTAATACCAACTACTTGTATTGTTAAATATTACTTCTAAAAAAAAGCTATGTATGCTAAACAAGGTGCCTTCACAGGAAATTGTATTCAAAAATTATTTATGTACTACTTAAACTATTGTCTTATAAAAAAAACTATGTAATTTGCCTTCTAAGCATCAGGGACATTTTAGAGGTTAATAGTTAGTTTTGGCTTCATGGAATGAGACAAACATGAGAAAAATCTAGAAAATAGGGCAGCAATGTATTCTAAGTATTGAGTATTCCAACTATCTAGATAAAATGAAGTACCATGGAATAAATTATTTTGCTCAGAAACAAAACAAAAACAATCATTTTGAACTTATGACTTTACAGTTGTTCTTCCAGATCTCGATTACTGGGAATGTTATTTAAAAAGCACTCAGCCTACTCTGTGGGGTGATTGGTGTTAGGAAGGGCCTCTCCCCTTAAAAACCATTCCAAAACAGACAGAAATATAGTGCAGTCTTCTGCCTGGCCAGCTCCCGTCAAATCGTCCAACTTATGTCAACATGGAAGGAGGATGTTAAACGATGATGATGATATATATTCCTTTGTTCTTTTATTTGCTTCAGTCATTTGACTGCAGCCATGCTGGAGCACTGCCTTGAAAAGTTTTAATCAAACAAATCGACCCCAGGACATATTATTTGTAAGACTAGTACTTATTCTATTGGTGCCGAACTGCTAATGAACGGGGACATAAACACACCAGGATCGGTTATCAAGTGATGGCAGGGAAGTAGGGGGGGGGATAAACACAGATACATAGACACACACACACATACGATAGATACGACAAGCTTCTTTAAGTTTCCATTTACCAAATCCACTCACAAGGCCTTGGTTGGCCTGAGGCTATAGTAAGATGTCATGCATTGGGACTGAACCCAGGACAATGTGGTTGGGAAGCAAGCTTCTTATCACAGCCAGCCATGGTGAATTTATACATGATGTTCCATGTTGTAGGTCACAATTTTGCACCTATGTAGAAGGAATTTTGCATAAAAGTACATCACCCTAAGATTATCAGCAATGCAATTTTTTCCTATTATTCTGTATAAATACAGACAAGACAAAGCCGGTATTCTTGCATGTGCCACTATAAATCTGAATATTACATAATCAATTAAGAGCATGGCTACTAACCCCAAGACTCAGAGTTCAATTTCCGACAGTGACCTGAATAATAATAATAATAATAATAATAATAATAATAATAATAATAATAATAATAATAATAATAAAGTAATAAAAATAATAAATAATAAAAAATTCGCTACTGAACTTACATACAAAACCACCATAATCGGACCTTGAAACAACCAACGATTGGACGCTGAAACTTGTTGAAAAACATGAATGACCGAAAAAAACTTCACTCTATTCTGAAAGAGAGCAAAAAATTTGCTACTGATCTCTTAGATACCCATCAGCTTGGTCAGGTTGAAGGAAATTCACCAACTGCTGCTGCAAATAAAATAAGATTAATTGCAAAGACAAGAGCACATGAAAAATTAGCTAGCAGATGGGAACAGAAACCTCTTCATGGCAAGTATGTGGCCCATAGCAAACAAGCTGATGTCGACCAGAAACACACGCATCAATGGTTACGAAGCTCAGGACTAAAAGCAGAGAGTGAAGGTTTCATATTAGCTGCTCAAGACCAAAGCTTATTAACCTAGAACTACCAAGCCAATGTGATAAAAATAGAGCTGACCCAAAATGCTGATTCTGTAATGATGACATTGAAACTATAGACCACCTAATCTCAGGGTGTAGAGTCTTAGCACCTATAGAATATAAAGCAAGACATGACAGAGTCGGCCAGTATTTACACTGGACAATATGTCGGCATTATAAAATCAAAACTACTGACAAATGGTATAAACACCATCCTGAAGCTGTGACTGAGGGAGAAAATGTATCGATTCTCTGGGACTTCCCCGTACATACTGAAAAGGCTATAAAAGCTAATAAACTGGATATTATTATAAAAGATCAGACAAAGAAGATGTGTTTATTAATTGACATGAATATTCCTTATGATCATAATATAGCAGCGAAAGAATCTGACAAGATCAGTAAATATAAAGACTTGCTGATAGAATTTGAAAAAATGTGGCATCTCAAGGTGACTACCATACCAGTGATTGTAAGATCTCTAGGAATGACAAAAAAAGGTACTGAAACCTATTTGAAAATGATACCAGGCTTACCATTCCTACAGGAAGTGCAAAAAATGGTGTTAACTGGAACAACTCATGTACCGAGAAGAGCATTATTGCTGTGAAAACAACATCCATTCGTGAATTTATTTTTTTAAATATATATTTTACCTGCGATTTTGCGTGTGTAAACTGGGAATGCATACAATGAGCTCCTCTGCCCTAGGTGTACGGAAAACACTCGGTGGGAAATGGAAGAAAATTTGAAGAAAGAAGAGAAAAAAACAACAACATAATAATAATAATAACAAAGACAAATACCTTAGGAATGAGAACCCAGGTTCGAAATTTCCCCAAGACACCTGATGAAGGCTGGAGGGTGTATCAGCCGAAATGTTGTGTTAACAACAAGCAAGATGAGGACAAATATTTGTCAAATGTAAATAATGTACATAAGTCGTCATCTCTTAAATATAGAACTGTATTATCAATTAATTGTTCTTAATTTTGTAATAGCTATTTTACAGTAAAACTATTAGTTTATATGTAGAAATGTCTATTAATTCGTAAAAATATACATGTGCCTTTAATTAAATATTTAGTATTTGTAATAATGATGAAAGGTTGATATTTATATTTGTCATTCAATTATATATATTGTTTGCTTTTTTTGTTTTGTTACTAGCAAGGGTAAAGGCATAATAATGTTTTTAAGAAAGTTGCTTTTCAGTTACAAGTCCCATAGGTTCTAGGCTCATTTTACTGGCTGGCAAAACTTAGCCAGAGACAACAGAATATTCCCTCAAAGGATTCTTGCACCTGTACAACAACTCATTCAGTCATGACATAATCTTTTAAAGTATATTTGGAAATTAAAATATAAAGGAGAAGCTACCAGTATTTCTTGGCAGATGTTATTCAAAATATAGACATTTATGAATTCAGCAAGGGACTCTACATCATTTGCTGCCCTATGTTCAATATTTTGATTTGGCAACGATTTTCAACTTGACAAAATGTTCCCAAATTCTTCCTTGGGTAACTATATACTTATAAGACCACATAAATGCTTTCTCCATTTGTAGACATTAAACATAAACACAGAATGTCACCAATGAATAGAATATACATGAAAGTGATCAGAAGCATTCCACTGCAACCCAGGAAAGTCTGCTTCTAAAACACCCATCAAAAGGACTGAAATAGGGATAAAACATTGATGATAAAAAAACTAGATTCCTCCAGAGCAGATAACAAAACCACATAATAGGAAATTAGTTCAAAATTCAAAACCTCTCAATATTTTCGTTGTCAAAATTAGAGCATGTTGTATTGTACCTTCTCCATCAAAAAACACATAATAATAATAATAATAATAATAATAATAATAATAATAATAATAATAATAATAATAATAATAATAATAATAAACAATGACTTCATACACAAGTTATACTCAGATTTATTTTTCAAATTTTATTCAAATTTGCAGACAAAACAATGAATTTGTGTGATGTAATTAATGATACTTACAATAACTTCCTGTAGAATAACAATAAAATCTGACAAATCAAGGAGAAGCAACACATACAGTGAAATCACTACAGAAGTGCAACAATCACCCACAAAACATAACCTTCAAGACACATACCATGCCCCTAAATAGATCTCTGCTTATTGAAGAACCACAAACATATATGTCTCTAATCTTATCCAAATTTAATCTCATTACTACTGCCAGATGTGACTTTAGTAGTGTTAGTAAAATGATAAAATAATATGTTCGACTTTTATTTTCTAAATTCTCTAAATAAATACATACTAAATCAATCTACTAAATTTATTAATGAGAAATCATTAAGTAATAATTATATTAATAGTATAGATTCTTTAGATAATTAAACATCCTTACAAATATAATATAAATAAATGATAGATACAAATCTAACACAAATCTAATAATATTCGTATAAATTTCAAACTACACAAGTCAACTTAATATATTTACTGTACAATGTCTATACTCAATACAAATTTAATTTGTAATCACTTGATAACCTTTTATTTTTCTGATATTTTTATTTATATTTAATTAGAGTAAATGTTGACTCAAGGAAGTAGACCAGTTTGAATCAGTAGAATACTACCGTGTCAACCACCAAGTTGTTCAAAGGCATCAAAAATAAATATAAATATGAATTTATCCTATTCAGTATCTTTGATTTTTATCCACATATCTTCTAGAAGTTCCTTCTAAAATTTCCCCCATTATGTTAGATTACACATAAATATAAACACAAAATGACCCATAAATTATTATGCATACCAGGATATCCCTCCTAATTAACAATGATATAAGCAGGTTTAAGGATAGAAGGTATGGTTCTAATGTCATTGCAGAGAGTATTTATGAATTTGTATAATGTGAAGTAGTGTACTTGTTTCTAGCAAGTATAATACCTCACAAGATGATAGCATCTTGATTTCAAACAGTGTGAGCAGATGTATAGTAGTCGTTTTCAGAAGAGGAATTACAATATTCAACAAACTTGGCCTGAAATTAACAGATGAAGATACCTTTACAAAAGTAAACTTCTTGCATATCATGCATTAACTAAACTGGAAATCATACAAGCTCTTAACTATCTACCAAACATGATAAAGCATATACCAATGATCAACAACAAGGGAATAATTGTATAATCTTTAAATGAGCCCACCTTCAGTAATGCTGCATAGTATCACATTGAGGTACTATCACAAAGCCAATAATAATAAGGAATTAACCACTTGCCATCATCACTTTGCACCAACCCTAAAATTTACTGGGAAGGTAACTTTTTACCTACCATACAATGTTGATGAAAAAGTTAGTGTTGCAAAATATTTCACCTCTCAAACCTAATACCATTTCTTGAAAGCCATACATATGCAATAAATACAACATTAAGGTAAACCTACAGCTGAAGGAAAAATATGTGTTATTAAGGCCCAACACACAAATAATGCAAGCAGAGACAATGTAAAATTTCTATAATAAAAAGTTCAGCTCCCTGAAGTGCAAATGCCTAGAGAAATGCATTGCATACTCTACTAATGTTTTCCTTCGCCCAGTAAGACATCAACAAGTTTCATTGGGCTTACTGAGCATTCTTTCAAATGTTGCCTACAACAGCACATTAGCATATTCTGTCATTACTACTTCAAAAACAACAGAACATTTAAGACACATTTGAAAACGAAGACAAAAGGAAGAGACTACAAGCATCATGTAGACAGAGTTACATAAGGGAAAGCAACTTATGTCTTACAGAGAAACGCCACATTAATTACCATGCTACCTCAATCATTAACAAAAAAAAGCGAACCGATTTCTATGCCTCAGTACATGGTTTAATTTTTCATCTCTTTTAAAATAACACTCCCACGCTGCATGTCAGATGATAGCTGATGATTTATATTGATTACAATTCTCCCATTTCCTACCTGCAGATGTATACGGTCAACCAAGTGGTCGTTCAAATGTGTAAACCCTATTTTTTCCACACATGCACTTGTACACGTATGTGAGTGTGTATAGAAAAGGAAAAACAAACATAGAAGGTTGTTTTAAAATATGTTTAGTTACACCTTCTTAAGTATGCTTCAGTAGCATAAGGTGATTATAAGTTACACAGTGCAAAACTACAAATTATGTAGTACACATTCGCTGCCATGTCATCAGAGACATTTAATTATAAAACATAATACTTTGAGGGAGTATATGTGACAGTGGTGGTAGCAATCAAAGAACGGCCCACGACTGTAATGAATAAGTTATGGAAGGATTCTATATAACAGGTGGGCAAGGAAGAAATTTTACATATGCCAGACAATAACGAAGTAAATATGAGGAAGAGTATTATCTATACATCTACAAAACAGATGTGACAGTTATCACTTTATGCCATTGAAACGTATGTAAGATAGTTTAAGCCTTTTAAAGACAAACTCTCATATTTTTTTTTCCTAAATATAATATGTGGAACGTTCAAACTTGGGTTTAACAACGAGATATAAAATTGCAATACACGAATGGAAATTCACATGAAGTTCTTGATATTGTAATTTGTCAAGCAATTTGAAGTTTAAATTACACTACGAATATATGTATTTATGAATATCTGCATTTATATAAGTATGCATATCTGTCTCTCCCTATCCCAATAAATATATATGCATACATGTGCCTGAACACGTATATGCATAAGAGAGGGAGAGAGACCAGGTTGATAGAGTGTGTGTCAATTTATTTTGTGTACAAAACTATTCAGGAGCTCAATACAATTTCATGTCAGCAGCATGAATTTTGATTTACGCAAGATAACTGGAGTATAGCTCTAAACTATTGCTTAACCCATCAGTCACTCAGATATGTCAGAAGGTTTGGAACAGAAGCTTTTTACCTACTTAAAATCATTTTCAAATCTACTGAAACTTTACAGGTGACCAGACTGTGCATCAAATGAAACCCATGCAATTCCCGTTTATCTTTTACAAATTATATAATGATTATTTTACCTTTGCCAGTGAAACTGATTTCAAATTGTAATGCTTATGAAAACTCAAATGTATCTTCTTTTTTATGATTCCTCATGTGCAAAAAAAAAAAAAATGGATGGTTACAGTTTGTTTGATAGTTGACATGAAGATCTGATGGAGCTGAAATTCTAGGTGTAAGTGTGATAGCAAATTGTAAACACTCTTTGAGAAACAAATTTAATTCCTTAAAACTAAGACAGTATTAAAGAGATTGTGAGAATTCCCCCACTACATGAATGGTTATCATCTTGATTGACTCAGAAAAGGTTTTATAGAAACTTGCAAAACATTTAATCTAAAGATTATTGTCAAAACTAATATAACTATTGTAAACATACTAGACTTAACTTTAGGCTTAAAGACAGGCAAATACCATCATAGAGAAACCCTAATGAAAATTAGATTCCAATAATATACATTTTCCCCACTCTCTCATGTAGTTATAAAGATATCAATCAGTAACCTTAGTAAACAAATTTCCAATATATCTTCAGATAACAAATTCTTTAACAGTGTTGTAGATTATTACAATGCTCTTATAAGAGAATGGATTCAAAGAAAAATACATCCATCATAACAATATAAAGACAAGATGAATATAAACAGAAAGATTATTCTGTTGACCCTCCACCTTCCCTTCAGTTTAAATGTGACATCTTATATTATCGCAAGTTTAAGTATTTTATAAGTAAACACTGCCTCCACAATCTTATAAAAAAATTCTTCAATAAAAATGACTTCGAAGTCAATTATAGTCATACTAAAAATTTGTTTAAG
This sequence comes from Octopus bimaculoides, assembly GCF_046866305.1. Lineage (NCBI taxonomy): Eukaryota > Metazoa > Mollusca > Cephalopoda > Octopoda > Octopodidae > Octopus > Octopus bimaculoides. Next base: position 38,918,306 of record NC_142928.1, read on the forward strand.
GCGAGGCATAACTGCGAAAATAGGTGTTGTTAAGAAGCATCATGTCTGAACAGAGATGCAGACAAGCTGATGTCACAATAAGGTTATCGATCGGCACCATTCTAATAGAAAATGCAACTCTGACCAGAGCAAAATTTATACAAGACAACTCGGTTTACTCAGAACTTGGCAACTGAAGAGGCAAGTCCATACAATCAAACTGCATCGTAGGGTGCTGGACGAATGGTCCTGTAAAGATGCTTGGGATTTGGGTCAGTGTGGACCTTCAGGTAGATGGAAACTTAAATGCGATTATGAGCAGAGTAGTCAGCCACCCCAAGAAATAGACAAAGAAAACCAATCCTCAAATTGTCCGGCAGTGATGATGAACATATAATTTGCCCTGTCATATATTCTTTTCTTTTCTGCTCTAACCACAAGGCCAGAAATTTTAGGGGAGGAGGTCAGTCAGTTAGACAGGTACTTAATTTATCATCCCTGAAAGGTAAAGTCGACCTTCATGGAATTTGAACTCAGAACATAAAGACAGACGAAATGCCACTAAGCATTTTGACTGGCATGCTAACGTTTCTGCCAACTTGCCACCTTGCTTCTGTCATATATTATGACCTGACTATCGTACCTTGCCCTGTTTCACGTCTAGTCAGGTTAGAATGCCTGCACTTCCACTTCTTGTGAAAGCAAGCCATTTCACTGCTGTCAACATCTGAGCTTATTGTTGCTATTAATGTGCAGGCACATGCTGAGGCAGTGGAATCTACAAAGATTCCTTAACAGTGAGCAGGTGTAGTCAGCTTTTGTTCAGCATCCTTTTATGCAGGTCATTCCCTGATAGAGTTTTTCTATTACACACTCAAATTAATACAAAGACTAGGCATCTGTTGTTAGGCACTCACAGCCCTCTACTAGTTGGGTAATGATGTCAGTGGAACTTCTTTGCTGGTGCTCTATAGAGAACTAGTGGTGGGGAAGAATGACAACTTTCTCATGGTGTTGATATAACTCATCCAGCACACCTGTTCTAGAGAACTTTCAGCCCAAGAATTATAGATAACGTCCATAACTCCCTGACTTAGCAGTCCTACTGGTTGATATTGTCACTTCAAGATAACCCTTCCAAGCACTTAAGTGCTGTCATCCAGATGTCTCTGGTATGTACACAGAGTATCAAAATCATATTGCACAAACTGTCAGAATCTTAGCATTGCTATCATGTGGAATTTTGTGGAATAATTATTGTTTATCAATCAAGTCCATTTTGAAAAATTGACCTATCACATTCTTTTGGTTGAGATGTGATGGTGGTGGTAGTGGTTGTGTATCAAAATGTCTATTTATTTTGAATTACTACTTATTCAAATAATGTTTTGTATGTTAAGCAATATGCCTACAAATGCACAATGCATGGATACATGTGTGACAAGAGACAGTGGGAAGTGATTGGTCAATTGTTGTAATAAACTGTAGTTATCTCATTATTATGTGTCATCACAGCTGTGAGGCACTAGGTCTCTCAATTTGAAGAGGATGAACCTTAACCTGGATCCAGCTGACCCAGAGTTAAAGGAATGAATAGCTCTGCTGATGTGCTGATCTGAAGTAGGACACCAGCTGTGTTAGTATTAACTCTGTACTTTAGTATGTATTATAAAGATAAGCTAGTTATTTAAGAGAAGCCAGAAAGGTCACTTAGAACCTAAGAAAATAAACTTCAATAGAAAAACAATGCGGAAAACAAGGCTGAACTACAACAATGGAAGAGCAAATCAAGATCCACCATAAAAGAATTGAAAAGTTAGGTAGATCTCAGTGAGATTTTCTATTACACACTCATTTTTGTTTCCATGTGACATCAACATCACCACCACCATCCTCCTTCTCCTCTTCCTCCCCATAATCATTATCATCATCATCATTGTTTAATATCTGCCTTCCATGCTGGTATAGCTTGGACGGTCTGATAGGCACTAGCCAGGCGAAAGACTACATCAAGCTTGTCTCTATTTTGGCATGGTTTTTATGGCTGAAAGCCCTTCCTAACACCAACTACCCAACAGAGTGGACTGAGTGCTTTTTGCATGGCTCCAGCACAAGTGAGGTCAGTTTTGGCATGGTTTTTACAGTTGGATGTCCTTCCAAATGTCAACCACTTTACAGTGTAGACTGAATATTTTATATGTAGCACCAGCATAGGCAAGGTCACCAAATAACTTGTAAGACAAGGAATCTTTGAGAGGAGAAGGGGAATTGGAGGAGGTGAACTTATATCAGATAATGAAAGGTTATGCATATTAGCTGTGTTGTGACATAACTTTTACACAATCTTGCATACTCAATCATTTGTCATTGTGTGTGTGTGTGTGAGAGAGAGAGAGTGACTACGAGCTTAGGGCAAGTTTCAGTATATAGGTTACATGAGGTGTCTGACATCTATTGTTTTAATAAATAACACATAACTTATATAGCAGCAGCTTCATACAGTAGTTCACATGTACCAACAGAGAATATTTTTAATGTCTATTTTCATAAGATTGAAGTACAGAAAATGTGGAAGGATCATTTGAGCCAGAACAACTGAAAGACTTTGTTACAAGTATAACAGTATTCAATATTCAAAACCTTGTCCATTCAGTAACAAGGAAAGGCCATTGCTTATCAGTCTCCATAGTTGGTAATGATGGTCTTTATCAAGTGATCTTGGCTCATATTCCAGCCAATCATTGTTCTGGTGCATTTGTGTAGTGTTAAGATTAATGAAAAATTCCATGCAACTTGGTATTCAGCATAACAGTTTTATGTAACATAATCAATCCACAAATAAACATGTTAATAAGTGATAAGTATTATAATTGGTTTTATTTAAGAGCAGCACACAGCCAGACCAAAATAATCCAGCTCCCAGCTAATCATTTCTACATGAGATGTGAAGATGAGTAACCATGAGAATATAGTCTATGTATGTTCAGATATTATGCTGCACAGTGAATTTTGAATACAGAATACAGCTTGGACAACAGAAACGTGTTAAACTTAGAGAATGAGGGATGTCTCAGAGAGAGCAAGATATATGATTTTTGTGTCATTAAGAGATGGTTGATGTTATCAAGACTGAATCATATCCAAAGTTGTTGGTCTTAATGATGAGTAATAGAAGTAGTTTTCAATTTTGTTATAAATTGGAGATGTGGCATTTCCTGTAAAATGTCTTCATTATCTACCAAGAAATAATATTTGAAAGGAATTATTTTTGAACAGAAATAAGAGTTAACTGTTTGTTTTGTTCTTTCTTTCTTTTTTTTTTTCCTATATGGTCGTCAAGATGAATATGACAGGTAATATTTTGCAGAATAAATAAAGGTGAGATAAGCATAAATAAAAATATAAAAAGAAAACAGTTAATTATAAAATAAAACACCTAAAACGAAGATAAAAAAATAATGGCTGATAAAGAGAAATTACAAAATTACAGCTAGTGACAACAGGAGAAAAAATATGAACATAGGTGAGAAGCAAGTGAAATAAAAATAATGTGGAGAAAATTATAAATTGAGAGAAAGAAATTTGAAGATTAAAATTCGAATGATGGAGGGAAAATAACAGGAGCGATAATGCAAGTTAAAAATTATTCTGTGCTATGTTACTTGAGGCATTGCTTCCAGTCATTAAGATTTTCATGATAAATTACAGTTGACAGTTTCTTTCTTTTGTTGCTTCTAAATAAACAGATTTTTTTAATATATCCATCCAATTGATGTATTTTATGTATTTTAACCATTTTCAGCTAAATGAATTCAGTAAAATTATTCATCTTGTATGTTCTTAACTTATATATTTTGTGTGTGTGTGTGTGTGTTTAAGTGTGAGTATGTGTGCACAATGAGGTTTTTTGTAAATATTAGCATATTTAAATATTATTTGTTTCTTTAATGGTCAGCTGAAATGAATGTTTTCAAGTGTCCATAGATATGTATTTGAGATGTTTATTTTTGAATTACTTAAATGTAATATGTTATACTTAAACTTTATAACAAGGTGTGTGCTATGGAAATTCATAATGATTTACATAATGTATTTATTAAGATTAAGATGTGAGGATAAGATAGAAGCTTAGATACGTAACATTTCTAGCTATCAAAGCATCACAATCATAGAGTTAAAAGCATGAATAAATTTTGTGTAGTCCAAGCATATTTCCTTGTTCATTGTAAGTAACTACATGAAATCTTATAGTTCAGGCTAAGTTTGATAAAAAATAACAATGAATAAAATTTTATAAATATTCTTTTTCGCCTTTTTAGGTCTGTTGGTACCTTTGAGTGGTACATCAGGCAGTCAGTTATCACAAATATCTCCATCTCTGGCCAACCAATATGCTTCTTCGCAGGTGGTGTTCAGTCTGTGTAAGTTTTCTTTGAAGGCACTACGCTGTGTTTTCCTTGGTCGACCTCTTTTTTTCATACCTTCTAATTGCATCCAGTTATTTTGGCAAGCCTCTCCTTTGGCAGTCTTAATAAGTGTCCAGCCATTCTCATTCAACATTCAGTTACAATTGCATACAGGGACCTTACTTTTGTTGCTTGGAGCATGGCTTCATTTGTCACTCTGTCTTGATAAGTGATTCTTAGGATCTTTCTGAGGCACAGCTGATGAAATATATGGAGATTAAATATATTCTGATATATTAATTTCAAATTCTGGCACAAGGCCAGCAATACAGGGGAAGGGGTTAAGTTGATTACGTCGACACCAGTGCTCAACTGGTGCTTATTTTATTGACCCTGAAAAGATGAAAGGCAAAGTTGACCTTGGTTGAATTCCAACTCAGAATGTAAAGACAGACAAAATGAACGCTAAACATTTTGCCCAGTATATTAAGGATTCTGCCAGATCATTGTCCTAAATATATTCTTAATGAAAGACAAGCTCAAAGCATAGTTGGACAAGACCCTAAGAGCCAGTCTCTTAAATAGCATCATCCTTTCTGTTCTTTAATATGCAAGTGAGACATGGGCTACTACAAAGAGGGAAGAACATTGATTGGCTACAAAGCAAAGGGTCAGGTAAAGATTCATGCAATATCATTGCAAGAGCATATCTGAAATGAGGTAATTGAAGAATGGTGCGGAGTGAATGACATGATCACAGAATATTGAAAGTACAAGTTCTTCTGAGTCAGACATATCACAAGGTTCACAAACAACAGATGGACCTGTGCAGTTGCTGAGTGCTAACCAAGAGATCAGTTAAGGTTATTCAGAAGGCCTCCATGATGATTGGAAGATGATTTAGTAAAAGAAGTTGGGTCAAGATGGAAAAGAAGAGAGCAATCATTAAAGAATTGCATGCTCATTGTGATCAGTAATGTGCAACAATATTTGATAGCTTAGTCTATATAGGCGATGTTCATATAGTTTATCTTATTATATTGAAAATGTTAGACAGTAGCACATTTATTAAATTAATAAAAAAAATGGAAGGACTTTAATAGGATTTCATATAAAAAATGAAGCAATTTCATAAGTGTTTAAAACTAGAATTTTGAATGTTTTCTTGCTATCAATATGATTAGTAATGCGAGTTACAAAACCTCATATACTAGAGAGGATGCAAGATGCTGGCTGTATAGTCATAAACAATAATTTCTTACAGAGGTGCAAGGTTTGATGCCTTGTGGGAAAGTATTGGTTAATACCATTGACGCAAGTGCTTGACTGGCACTTTATCTTATCCAACCCCAAATGGCTTGAAGTAAAAGCTGACCTCAGAAGGATTTGAACTCAGAATGTAAAGAGCAAGAAAAGAAAAAAAATTGCATGGCATTTTGTCAGACACACTATCAATGTCGTTGAGGGGAAAATGTGCAGTGAAGTAACTTGTATGGAAAGGAAGTACAAATCCTTTAAGAACAAAATGTACAAATGTTAACAATATGAATTGAAAGAAACTGAATGCTAATGCATGAACATGGTATGCTGACAGTAATAAGTAATTTCTGTAATCTTCATGATACGAGGAGCTAATATACCAACTAAGGTATAGTCAGATGTGCTTAATAAATAGTTATGTTTACATATTACCATGAGGTAATGTGCAATGTTTTCTCAACCTACACAGCAATACAAGTTTTTTGTATTTGCAAAGGATCTGTAGTAATTAGTAAAGAACAACTTCCTTACAATACTGATGTGCAATGTGAGAGGATTTGGTTGATAGTAACTTAAAGAAGTCTGTTATAAACATATATACATATATGTATGTGTGTTTGTGCTATCTTGTCTTGACATTATGTGATAGTTGCAAATCAGTGTCAGCATCAAACAAGCAGTGTCATTTCTTTCCAATCTTCCATGAAAAACAAGTAAGGTAACATCTGGTTACTTTGCTTGGAAACAAATGAAGCTTGGCAACAAGAAGGGCTTTGAACTATAAAAAAAATCTGCCTCAATTCTGTTTGACCTATGCAAGCATGAAAAAAATGGACATTAAATGAAGATGATGAAAGGACACAAGTAAATTGCAAAAGTGCCATGAACTAAAAGTTGCTGACCAATGAATGAAAGAACCATGGCTACACTAAAATTACAGATAAAGCTACAATATTATGCAGGAATACAATGACAGATAAAGTAAAATGATAAATGTGGGATGAAAAATGTTGCAAATTACTGGTGGAAAGTATTTTCAGCAGATGTTGTCAAAATGTGTTTCAAAAGAATATTAAATATCAGACCAGAGAAATCCCACCTTCTGAAATGATGTGTAAAATGGATGAAAATGAAGATGAAGTAAGCTGTAGAAAAATAATGTTATAATAACTAGTCTTTAATCATTTTACCTGTTCCTGATCATTATTTGTGCTTTTTGAAATAGACCATAAAACAATATAGTTCAGTTATTTTTGTAGAGAATTTTGAGTGGAAAAATACATCTTCAAATCTTAGGTTTCACAATATGTGATGGTGCTATACTTTTACATCGAGTACCTTCATTTCAGGTATAAAAACATCTTTAGTATTTTCTAAAGTTATCTCCTAATGAGAATAAATTTTTCAGCAGGTAATAAAATTTTACAGCTTTCAATCAAATGTGGAATGGAAATATGAATTTCTAATGAAGAGAATTTCACTTTTAATATGTTCAGCATTTTAACTGTATGGTTGGCCGTCATGTGTTATTACAAACTGTTCTTTCACATTCAGCTTTCTTGTTGATCAAGAAACCTCAACTCATGAAACTAAATTGAATCGTTTCTAAAATGATAAGTTCCAATAGATATAGGCACCAAATTTTAGCTACTGTTAGTAGAAATATAACAAATTAAAGCCTAACAAATTAATGTAGCTTTAACTATGCTGCAAACATGTCATCATTCCTCTGTTAATTAGTTTCACTATCAGATTTATGAGTTTTAAGCCTCAACGATTTATAAATAATTGCCCTTCTCAAATGCAATCCTCTTACTAGTTAATAATGTTGCCAGTACACAAACTATTGAGGACAGCACTCTCTTAAATAAACTATTTGGACATTTTTAGTTTTTCTTTACCAATACTTTATCTTGATTTACAACAATTTTATACTCATTTTCCTTTGGTTAAATTTACTTCATTAATTTAAATTGTAGAACAATATACAACACCCAGATCATCTCTACTGCATTGTTTAGACTCCATATATATCAGTATTCTCATCCCAGTATTTGACATAGTGTTTACTTGTATGTTGCCAGTCATATCATATTATTAAATGTTGTTAATCAAGAAAAGTTGTTAAAGATACAACTTTGTAAACTACCAACATAAGAATGCATCTGAACTTCAGTGAGCCAAACAGGGAGCCTCAGTGGTATTTTGCAACTTATTAGAAGTGACAACAAATTTTCCATTCTAGTACACTGTTATTATCTTAAATAAAGATGAATTTATTGGATCATGTAGCTCCTGGTGTAGAAAAAGACTGGATCGTCACTTCTGGAAGGCTTTGGCTATGAGTCTGTTCAGTCAGTGTTGATCTGGAGCCTCAGTGTTTCCTATTTCCCCCATAACAGCATGGGTTGAATAGATCTAATGTGAAGCATATTCTACAATTCTTAGTTTCTGAATTTTCATCCCAACCACTGCTAGCCCATGTTAAATATTTTTTACACAGAAACTCCTTAATTTATATCCTATCAAAATCAGTGTTGCCATCACTTTAGTAAAGTTGGCCTGATAGATTTAAAAGTCAGCACCTCTCTTAGCTACCTTCATCACAATCTTCAATGCAAATTAGCAATATACATCAAATAGATCGCACTTGCTTCATTTCTTTGAAGTTGCCATAAATCTTCTGTTTCTGGTATCCATATCTCCCTACCATGCAACTTCAAATCTGATGAGTATTTCATACAGCCTTCCCTTTATATAGAAAGTTAAACCCTTCATTGTCAACAAAAGCAACGACTTGAACTTCTTCCACTCACTCCAATATCTATAGTTGACATCTATGTTATTTCTTTGAGAAATGCAGAATTACAGTTTCCTTATATAATGATTTTGTAGGTTGTCAATACAGAATCATGAAAGAGTAGGAATAAATACCACAAGGTATTTGTTCCAGTTTTATGTGCTCCAAGTTCAAATCTCATTAGGGGCAATAACATTTTGATGTTGATAAATAAAGTACATATCCAGGATAGTGAATTTTCAGAATTGTTTGAACATCAGAAAATACCTTACAACTATTTGCATTCTGAGTTCCTGGAAAGTAGACTTATTCAGTTGCCTGGTTTAACAACATCACCTAGTTCTTGGCTACCTTTAATGGAGCTCCCTCTATTGCAAGTATTAGGGACATGTCTTCACCTAAAAAATAACTTTCTATCAGTCTTGAAGACTCTGAGAAAAATAGGTTTTAGGGCATTGCCCTCACCTCTATAAAAATGAAATGAAAAATGAAATAGAAAGTTTGCTGGATTCACATCATTAAAACATTTCTTGAAATAAAAACAACCTATCTTGTTCTTTTAAGTAAATCACCAGTTCTCTTGTAGTAAAAAATAGCAGTTAATAATCATATAGAAGAAATTTGAATTGGTTAATATAAGAGAAGGACTGGTAGGCATTCTGTGGTGCAAATAGTATCATGGACACCTAACAAATGACAGATAATGGTTCAAGTTCCTCAGCAGACCTATTTCTTTATGCCAGTTTTGTTTTGTTTTTCTTTGGACTCAGATTAGCGTTTCTCAGTTAATATCACTTTACATTCTGCAAAAGTTGATTTTGCTTTGCATCCTTTCAGGGTTGATAAAATAAGTACTAGTTGGCCAATGTAATCGATCTGCCCACTCCCCTAAAATTGCTGGCCTTGTGCCAAAATTTGAAATCATTATCCCTAAACATTAAACAAAAGGTTACTATACTACTGAATAATAATATTGCATGTCTAAATATTGTTTAATAATATTTTAAACAAATTTGATATGATTATGTATGTAAAATAACAGTGTTTTCCAATGATGCATAACTTTGTTTAGGTGTTAGATGCTATAGATGTCGTGTCTATAATTTGTGTATCTGTATGTGTAATCCAAAGACTGAATGACTTAAAGTTCTCTTATCACCTCAATAAACTAAAAACCCTGTATTTCTACAACTTGAATGTATGTAACAAAATATTGCCAATATAAAACATATTTACATGCTTATTGGAATATATCTACATTTAAATAACAATAATTGTAGATTTCAGTATAGTTAAAATTCTTTTACTGGTAAATCTTTCTTATAGTTTACAACCAAAAAAAGACATATATTCCTGCATAGACAGGCATTCAAACACAAAGATTTCAAGTTTAAGTGATATCAAGTGAACCATTTGATTCTTCTCTTTGAAACTTTCTCATAAGTTGGTACTTTCTTCAGATTTATTACTTGCTTTTCTGTTGAATAATGTAAAGATCAGATCAAATTGACTTAAATCTCTAATTTTTCAACATATTTCTTTGATGTAAACCTGACCTCAGTAGAACCGAGAAATATTAAATGTTTCTCAGAAGACCAGAATTAGCTTCATTAATGTCCTTGTATTGAAACATCTCATAAATTATCTTCACTCTATGACTATCACTTTCTTTGTTTATACCATACAGTAGTCATGAGAGACATGCCATTTATGCAACCATAAAACCCCTCATATCACATTTTATATCTGGACTTCTCTTCACTTAATCCTCTTAAGAAAAGCCATAGTCATTAAGCTTAGACTGAAAAGTTGAGTGTAACCATCACAATATTTCCTATTATTACCTATCTTCCATTTCTACAGAAATATGTAATTCCTAAGTTTATCTATTTCAATACAGACGCACACAAATACAAAGCAATATTCAAAATTCATTGAAAAGAAATGCAAATTACTGAAACTGACAGCATTATATTCTTGATGGAAGCAACAACAGAATAAAATGTATGAATGCAACTCAGTTGCACAGAGGAGTGTATTAACAAAATAATCCACACACACAAAACTCACTTTTCTAAATTATGTCCAGCCATTTATCTTGCTATGTTCATTTCCAATTCCCATACTGCTGTGTGTTTATATTTATATTATCAATTTCCTCTTCCATTATAAAATAGTGTGTATTGTATCTATGCAAGAAATCTATATTTATATTAGCATTCAACACAACAAATCTCTTCGTATAACAAGTAAATTAGCTGTGGTTCTCAAGTGCTAAGCTACAGACTGGACAATCATGGGTCAAACCCTGCAACAGCCTTTGTGTCCAGCCCATTGGCAAAATGTATAATACAGTTTAAGTTTACTGACCTAAAAATAGATATCTTCCCAATTTCACAGCTGATAAATTAGCATTAGTAAGTTCATCCAGAAGTATATTTACCCTTTCCTCTGTAAAAACTATTCACTGATATCTGAAAAATTGACAGAAAATGTGTAATGGAAAAAATACTATCAGTTGTGTAGAGCAGTCTTTCTATAGGCTGCAACATCATCCACCTATGCCCTGTGGTCTCTGTAAATGAATAGCTTGCAGGTGATTCAAACTGTCAAAGATTATGATTTTAATAAGTAAGAAAGACAACAGGAGCCCAGTAATAGGAAATAGCCTTACTCAATATGTAGAAAAGGGGTAGGTATACACTCTATACACTGTCTTTGATGTTGGCTGTGGACACACAAGAGATGTAATAGAATCACTGGTAGTCTATCTAAGAATTTAAACTTTATATGTAGCAGATGCACTGGAGCAGTATGTACAAGCACACCTGAAGTTGAGTCTCTTATATGCCTTGATGGCTTATTAGAAGTAGTCGGTAGCTTTTGTTACTGAGGAGATGTTATTAGCAAGGGAGATGGTTAGTTGCAAGAGTAAGAATTGGTTAGAGAAGGTTGTAGCTACAACCACTGCTGACAACAAAAATCCTTTGAAATAGTCACCTTGACAGCAATACACCAGTCTCAGGGTTCCTGCCACTTTTGGAAGCTGGCCTGGAAGTTGTTTTCTGTAAGCAAGTCGAGCACCTGTGATTTGCTCTAGAGCTCAACAAGGGTATTTATAAAATGGTTACCTTTCAGCTGCATTTTTATCTTGGGAAGAGATAGATGTCTGCAGGTGCTAAATCTGGCAAATAGGTTGGGTGCAGAAGTGATACCATGCTGTTTTTGGTGAGAAATACACAAATAAGGAGAGTTCGGTAACATGGTGCATTGTTGTCTTGATGAATTCAGTTCTTCACACTCCACAGTTCCTGTCACTTTCACTGAATGTCCTCTCTCAAACGTTTCAAAACGTCGTAGTAGAACTGTCAATTGATGCTCTGGCCTTAGGGGATGAATTCTTGATGCACAATACCACGGATGTCGATAAAAAAAAACGATGATTATGCTCTTGATTGAGCTGCAGCTCTTTTGTGCACCAGTGTCAATCAAAACATTGCGCATGACCCATTGCCTCATTGTTGTAAGCTTGCCAAAGCATGGTCAATGTCTCTGTAGCAAACTACCCAATTTTAACACAATATTTCACGTTGGCTCTTTGTTTCACTTTCCTGTTCATGATAAAAATCACAGACTACACCATACATGTGATCACAAAAACACAAACTTCACTACTTGCAAAGTAAGTACAGCAATGTCACTCTGCCCACGGCCTCATGAAGGTCACTGCTAGCTCTCATTGCACACACAACCATGTGCTACAATCTGTTGGTGCCCTACAGAACTAGTCTGGGAACTTTTTGATACAATCTCATATGTATGTATGTATGTATGTATGTATGTATGTATGTATATGGAGTAGTGAAAAATAATATCACATTTCATATAATGAGTCCAAATCAGTATAAAACATACTTTGATATAGGTCTTCTTCAGTTGTGCTTTTCATTGTGTTATTATTGAGAACAGAAGATCTTCCTGATTAATACCTATCCAAAATATCAAAGTTACTGTTTTTCAGTTTGGCATTTCTAAACACTCACACCATCAGGATATACAGCAAATATGCTTTCCTTTGCATGTGTTACTTCATTGCCCTTACGTCATTTGTAAAGCAAGCAATGCTGAATATGCAGCTCACTTAAGTCTTTGTCTTCCTAGAGCTATCAGCTAGAGTATATACACACGTATGGCATGTGTCCACTTTAATATTTGGTCATTAGCTCTATGTTGATTGGTTGATTACTAGGTTACCTTTTATTGGTTTACAAGCTATTTGTGGCACAACATCAGACTATTTGCTTGAAAATACAACACATTATTTTACAATAACCTTAACATGTGTATGCATGTGTGTTAAAACTTCAGCAAACCATACAATGCAGAGGAAACATAACATTTAATTTATAATGGAAATTGACTCTTCCATATTACTAGGCCAAAATGTATTAAAAGAATATGGCATAAATTTTAAAATAACATAGTTGTAAGTGAAATATAACTTTTGTGTGTAAACAATAGTTTTAAAATATTTACAGTTGATGAGTATGTTCTGAAAAAATTATGAAGTATTTTAGTTAAATACTGATATTACAGTATAATGTAATATTGTACAAATGTTAATAAATATTCTAAATCTACATATAGGTACACATATATGGCAAGTAAATTAGAGAGAAAACATGAAACCTCTCTCTTGTGTATTCTTTGTCAGTCCAGAAGAGGTTTCACGATATTTTACAGGAACAAAGAAAGAGGTTAGTAACTGTTTACTGAGAGATTTGTAATATTGCTACCCAGACAACTGATTATTAAGCATTTAGAGCTTTTAAAATCTAAGAATAGAACATATGAAACAGTTAATGACAAGTTTGAAATAAGTTGAACACATAATAGGTAATAGATGAAAATCATCATGTTTTTCATTGAGAAGAAACCAGAAAGATATATTAATCTTATTACAAGAAACAATGAAAGATGAAATATATTAAGTTGCAATACAGCATATCCAGTTAAAGCATGATGTTGCAGGGAAGAAATGAAGAAATTAAATAAAGGCAGCTTCCCCAGAGCAATCAAACAGCCATAGGGATGATGAAAAAGAGATTAAGACAATGAATTCAGAAAAGATAACAGGATCTTCAGGCATGGTGAATTGATGAACCATCAGTTGGTGACTGTCTAAATAAAACAACAATCATTACAGATATCTTGCAATGGAGATCATAAATTAAAATATTTCTCTAGAGAGAAGACATAAAATATTATTCATGAACTTAAAATTTATTTATAACATGAGAATTAGAATATTTACATAATGTGCCTTGGTTAATATTGAACAGAGATGATGAAGAGAATTTACAATTACCATGATTTCAACTAGTTTTTCATGCTTCACTGAACTTGTTGAATGTAGATTCAAATTCCATTTATTCACCATAATGAGGTAAATCATTAGCAATTTAAACTATATAAGTGTTGTGACACCATAAGGGCATATATAATCCAAAAGGTTATTCATAGCTAAATGGGTTTCCAAAGTCCAATACCAATTGGTAACATTAAATAATTTATTCCATATTTTACTTGTCACAAAAGTTTTTATGTAGAAAAAGTATTATTTTTCAAAATGTTTTAAGGCTTCTTTAATTTAAACATGGAGGAATTTATTTACAATAAACAGTAAAGAAATAGCCTGACTAGCTGGCTGAAGATGTCTGTCAAGCTCTCGTAAACATATATAGATATAATGCAGGCTACACTGGGTGGAGGTGCTTGTCTCCCCCTCGTAAACATAAGGACACAGGAAATGTGTCAAGGCCAACAGGAAGCGGTGCAGCTTCCTAGGGCTAAATAGCAGTAGTATGATTCCCTTATTGGGACTGTCACGTTGAGTTGACAGTGTACAACTACTTTATCATAACATTGCTGCTTAAGTCTCTCTGTGAGATTTAGAAATGAATCATTTGTAATTTTAGTAAAGAAATAAAGAGCAAACAACTGATTTCAATAGAGTTTTATAAATTCTCAAGAGTCAGCTAAAGAAAACACATAGAATTTTTCAAAATTTGTCTATTTCTTGCATTTTTTAAATCATATCATGAAACTGAAAGAATTAGTTTCAAATAATTCTGTTAGTTAAATTAGACATCTTAAAATAACTAGGTCTATGCAAATACAATGTATCAGTTTAAAACTATTATATCATTAGAACAGTAGTTGAGCTTAAGTTGATCTCTGAAACACGTCTGATTTTAACTAACTAAAACACCAAAGATTTTATTTTGATCATTCATTTGCTGTTTTTCCTAATTCATATCAATGAAACTTACTTTGCATTGGAATATTTACTCCCATTTTAGATACAATTAGCATCAGGATATGTATTTTGATTATTTATCATCATTATCGCTAGTAATACCCTTTAACATCCATTTTCTACACTGGCATGGGTTGAACTATTTGGGGGGATATATTATTTTTGCTCAAAAAAATTTCAAAAATTTAATTAAATTAATTATTACAGCTATCAATTTTTATAGTAATGATTTACGTTCTTCCTTAAAAATTAATTAGCTTATATTATAAAGAAATTCAAAAAATATTTGCATGATGAAATTATTGATATGGTTTAATAGATTTTTTCACTCATGTTACAAAATTGAAGTTTGCTTTTAAAAAATTATTTCTTCCAATTTTTTAAAATTGTTACGTTAACTTTGACAAACCATATGTTTATATTTTATCAGGAGTTACTAGAATTAGTACACTAAGGAGAGTAAATCTATCTAAAGTGTTTTACTTTCTCATGGTTTTATATTTTAATTAAAATATTAACTTGCAAATTTAAAGATACATGATTTATGTTAAAACTTGCTTTAGATAAAGTAAGCTAATTAAGCTATTGGGTTCATACCTCGAAAATAGATTTTGTGTTGTTCCTTTCTTATATATATTAATTTGACTTTGGGGAATAAAACAAGGTTTATGTACTGGTATGCCATGACAAAATTATTGAAATTTTAAACAGGCAGAGATACACTTTTCTCTGCCAATAAAATACAAATTGAAATGTAAGTTTCAACAACTTCCTACTGCACATCATCATTCTGGAAACACATTTACATGTAGAATTTTATTATATTTCAGATCGTTGACATTAAAATAAGCTCTTTCATTAACGGACGATAGCTTAGTTTGGAGCAATACTTCAAGAGATAACTTTAAAACTTTAAAAGTAAAAGATGATTTTCAAACATTAATCTTCTTTTGTTTTTCATTTTATTTTATCAATTAACCAGCAGCATCTGTGGCTCTTTTCAAGGTCTTTGAGACTGGTGGGAGGGAAGGAAAAAGGCATCATGAAGTCAGGAACTTGGCCTAAATGCTTGCAACAGCGTGGACTCAGCGCTAAAGATAATCACTATGCCTGATGATGGTATTAAACCATGTGACAAATTGAGATGATCATTCAAGTTAGCCCTAGTAGGATTTGAACTCAGAATGCAAAGAGCCTCAAGAAAACCACAAGCTATTTTATCTGATACACAATCATTTCAGCCAATTCACCTCTGGTTTTTGATTTAAAATTATAGTTTATTTTTTATTTCTTCTATTACTGCCTTTGCTATATCGCTATCATATTTTAATGCTACATTAAATTACATCTAAATCACATAAAACAACAATAATTAATGAATCAAAACTAGATGTTGGGCAGAGAGAACAAAGAAATTTGCAAACATCACAAAGTTTTCATTTATTACTTAACAAATTTTATTTCTTTTATTAATTAAAGGGTGAAAAGATTATAGATATATGTAATTAAATAACTGGTCTGTTAACAGTGTTTTGTTTCATGACTATATGTACTACAGATGATATCGATAGATTTTTGACCAACATTGTATTTTACAAATAATATCAATATCACGTCTATATATACAATGGGCTTGCAGACAGAACAAGAAGGAACAGCTTTATTAACTGAACTTTTCACTTCTGTTTAGAATCTCATCAACAACTATGTACCTGCCTTAACAATCCATGAAAACATTGTTTCTAAACACCTTGATATTAGTGGTTAAAGTAAACTAGATAAACCAATTTGCATATTTAGCACTTTCTTGGCAACTTCTTGTTTGAATGAATATTAAATTTCTGGTGACATAAGAGATAACATATAGTGTTTGTTAAAAATTTATAGATATGTTTAATAACAGATAATAACAATGAAACAAAACACTGATCATATTCCAACAATATTCACTAACACAGTGATTTACTACAGTTATGCAGTATTTACAAGTGCATACAAAGAAAACAACGCTTTCATAGAACTCACCCAAGACCACCAACGTGCAGAAATAACATCAGAAAAAGAAATGCCATGTGGTTCTTCTCCCATAAAAGATTAGCAGAGCTACATTTATCACCTGAGAGCCGATCTGTACATATTCCTTCTCCATTTTTGTGCAACCAATCCCCTAGGAATCATCTCATGCTCCCAACATCATCCCTTACAATATATCTACTGAATACTCATTTTTCCTGAAAACAGTCTCATATCTGCTATCAGAGCTCCTTTTGTAACTCTCTATAATCCCTACTATGTATACCTGACTGCTGTCACTGTGAATCTTCTGTCTCCTCTACTATTCACCGCATCCCATTAATTACTCCCCCAACCATTCTCAATTCTCTACCTGCTATTCTTTTTCAACCCCTTTCACCTTCAAGGCATGCCCTGATACTTCATCTCCACTAATTTTCACCCTTTCTTGCTGGGAACCCATCTATCTACTTTACAGGAAGATATCTGTTCTTGTCATTCTTTTCTACTTTACTTCTCTACACCTGTCACAAATCCACCTCCTACAATATTGAAACCTATCCTCCCATCCTCTATAAGAAACCTTGTCTTGTGAATTACTTGGTGACCACTCTAGGTGCCAAGAAAAAGCACTAATAACACTCTGTAAAGTGGATGGCATTAGTAGGAGCATCCAACCATAGTAACCTTGCTAAAGCAGACACTGGAGAACAACACACCCTTCAGGCAAATGGATCCTCTCACATCATTCAAGCAAGCCAGCATGGAACAAAGACAATAATGATGATTTAATCAGTAAACATTCTCTACAACATAAATCCTTTAGAATTTTCAGCAAAAATTAAAATCTCATATTCCACAACTTTAAATTTGACCAAACATTTGCAGCATCTAAGCTATATGACAAAATAAACAATGAGCATACTTCCATGACAACCTCCAAAATTTGTAACACCAACAGCTATCCACTCACTAAGAACTGCTTAGGTAAGAACATTGTTTACAAGTTTATGATTGGCACCAAGAACTCTTCTAAAGCATGCAAAGCCTACAACTCTTTTTGAATCTAGAGACAAATAAATCCCTTATGTGTTTAGATAACCAATAGGTAACACCAAAACCATATTTTCTGTCTTCAAACGTGATTTGAACAAATATATAGCATACATCTTTAAATAGAAAATCTTATCCAGAGCAAGATCTTACATCTGAACTGCAAACCATGCAAACTTTGTACTAAGGAGACTTTTGAAATTTTATTGATGAAAGATATCTTACTGAAGAGAGTCAATGCAAAATTTTCCAATTGCCTTCATAAAGTATGTCAGATTTATTAACATTTTATATATACAGAGCAACCTCGGTTCACATGTTGAACAAATTGGCTTTCGAACAGAAATTTGAGATGAAAATGTCTTTGATTATTGAACATGCATTTGTGAATATCTGTGTACTCACATATGACTGTTAGTATAGACTCCTGAGCCATGCTTGCTAGCCATGCTGAGCTGTTGCCCGTTGGGAACTCCTCAACAATTTCAGTTTTATTACCACCATTTTCTACCTACCCTTCTGCCTCTGACCATTAATCTTACTTTTTATCCAGTTGATATTTACTTCTGTTTTTACATTTAAGTTTTTATTTTCATCTTTTGTCATAATCATTATTTCCATTTTTGCTTACTTTTTATTTTGTATTTTCTTTCATTTACCTTTTTTTTTATTTTTCCTTATCATTACTACCAACACAATTACTCTAATTTTTTTTCATCATTTATATTACAACTGATGTTTTTATAGGTCATAATTTTTTTCATTAATGTTTGTTATTTATTATCAGTACTATCATTAATACATTATGTTCTGCAAATAGTTATATGTACCAGTCACTAATATTGGTCCCTCACCCTTAAAGTGGTCTTTGATCAAAACCCACGTCACAACTTTTGGACTCTCAGTTTTTATTAAACATGGTTACAAACAGTATCAACACACTGACTAAATCACTCTAAATGAATGCATTCACTGTGGTTTCTGAACAATTATCCTCAGGATTCATATATACTCTTTTGCTCTTTTACTTGTTTCAGTCATTTGACTGTGGTCATGCTGGAGCACCGCCTTTAGTCGAGCAAATCGACCCCAGGACTTATTCTTTGTAAGTCTAGTACTTATTCTATCAGGCTCTTTTGCTGAACTGCTAAGTTATGGGGACGTAAACACATCAGCATCGGTTGTCAAGAGATGTTGGAGAACAAACACAGACATACAAACATATACATAAGCACACATACATACATACATACATATATATATATATATATATATATATATATATATATATATATATATATACGATGGGTTTCTTTCAGTTTCCGTCTATCAAATCCACTCACAAGGCTTTGGTCGGCCCGAGGCTATAGTAGAAGACACTTGCCTGAGGTGCCATGCAGTGGGACTGAACCCAGAACCATGTGGTTCGTAAGCAAGCTATATATATATCTTCCATGTACATGCAGACACACATATATTTGATTTTATAAAAGTTTCAAGCAAGAGGAAGAGTACTCGAAACAGTAGTATCTATTTATTACAGTTACTGGTTATACATTACTAAAAAGTAATAACAGTGAATAATCACAGGAATATCATATACGTATGCATGTGTTTATGTGGATGTGTTGTATGTGTGTGTGTGTGTCTGTGCATGTGTGGAATGTTACCCAGGCTCCATTTGTCTGCTTTGGCATGGCTTCTACAGTTGGATGCTCTTCTTAATGCCAACCACTTTACAGAGTGTACCAGGTGCTTCTATGTGGCAACTACATGACATACCTATATATATTTATATCATCATCATCATCATCGTTTAACATCCGCCTTCCATGCTAGCATGGGTTGGACGATTTGACAGAGGACTGGTGAACCAGATGGCTACACCAGGCTCCAATCTGATTTGGCAGAGTTTCTACAGCTGGATGCCATTCCTAATGCCAAACACTCCGAGAGTGTAGTGGGTGCTTTTACGTGTCACTGGCACGAGGGCCAGTCAGGCGGTACTGGCGACAGCCATGCTTGAAATGGTGTATTTTACGTACCACCTGCACAGGAGCCAGTCCAGCAGCACTAGCAACAACCTCGCTCGAATGTTTTTTAATGTTCCACCGGCACAAGTGCCAATAAGGCAACGCTGGTAATGACCACGCTCAAATGGTGCTATACATATATATATATATATATATGATGGACACATATGTACAATAGTTACTTGAATAAATTCTTTTGAATATCATTTTATCTTTTATTTGTTTCATTCATTAGATTGTAACTATGCTGGGGCACCAGCTTGAAGGATTTTTAGTCAAATGAACCAACCCCATTAATTATTATTTTTAAAGCATGGTGCTTATTCTATCGACCTCATTTTCCAAACCACTAAGTTACTGGGATATAATCAAACCAACATCAGATTAGAGATTTGTACTACAATGAAATAAATAAATGTTTCTCCTGAAAACGTTGAGAAATCTGGAATGCACCTTGCACATACATACATATCTTTTCTTTTATCTTTTTACTTGTTTAAGTCAATGAACTGTGGCCATGTTTGTGCACCACCTTGAAGGTCTTAATTGAACAAATTGATCCCAATGCTTATTTTACTTTTTTATGCTTGTTGCTTATTTTACTGATCTTTTTTGCTGAACTGCTAGATTACAGGGATGTAAACAAACCAGCATCTATTGTCAAGCAGTAATGGGGAACAAAGACACACACAAAGATAGATACACACGCATACATGCACATACACATACACAAATATATCATATATTGGAGCACCTTTCAGTTTCTATCTCCCAGATCTATTCAGAAAGTTTGGGTCTGTCTGGAGAGTAGAGCTTCTATAGAATTTCTCTTTTGCAATTCCAGTCACACAGGATTTGTTGGCCTGGAGCTAGCGTAGATATTCTTATGGAGTTGGGGGTTGAACCTGAGACTATATGGTTGTGAAGGGAACTATTCAACCACACTGCAGACAACTATCAGGATGCAAATGATTATCAGAAATTGTTTTGTTCATCTGCAGAAAAATTTATAATGGTGAACAGCAGAAATGGAATGACTAGAGTTTTTCTAATCAGCTTTTGTCTCTCTCACAACATCCATTTTGTTGGACCCTTAAACAAAAGCATGCAATTCAGTTTGTCTACTACTTCCTGCTTGAATGATTACTAGCAAGAAAATCATCCATGTGTAAAAACATTTTCTCTCTAACAAAAAAGAAATCATGCTGTCCATGTTAGTATTAAAAATTTCATCTTAAAGAGCATTTTGCGTGTGTGTGTGTGTGTGTGTGTGAGTGTGTGTGTGTGTGTTTGTGCACGTGCATGTGTGTATGTGCGCGTATGTAAGCATGCATGCATGTATGTATGCGTGTGTTTTCACAAGCATGTGTGTATGTGCATTCATGCATGTGTATGTCCATGCATGTGTGTGATTATGTTCCCTACTATGAAAATTATATAAGAACTTTAAGACGAAAATGTTTTAGCTAAAGTTAAAGAATAAACAAAATTATATCCTGTCTATACATTATTCTATTTACTTCTTTTATTGTTCACCTGATAGAGAACAAAGCAAAATAAGAAAAAAAAAGAGTGAATTAAACAAAATACTTAAATCATTGCAGTGTCATTATGTCAGAATAATAAAAAAACTATTGATTAGGTTACAAATAGAAGCATTTTCTGTCACATCAAATGTACAGTTTCTTTTTAAATCAAATGATTTGTCAGATTGATAAGATATTCTCACATCAAAATTGGGAAAAACAAAAAGACAATTCCACTTTTTCAAACACCAGAGACAGATTAACCAATAACAACTACTGCAAAATTAACAACATCTATATAAATGTATATATATATATATATATATATATATATATATATATATACATAATCATACTTACATATATACATATACATATATATAGACCTATGTGTATTTGTTATATATATATATATATATATATGTGCATAAATATATAGACATGCTTACAGACATATATGTATCCATCTTGTGTGAGTGTGTGTGTAAGTATATATGTGTGTGTATATACATATATATGATTTGTGGAAGATATTTTTAAACATCTGTTTATATTAACAGATTATACAAAACGCACACATGCACACAACCACACATATATATCACCACACACACACAAACACATATATACATGCATGTGTGTGTGTGTTTCTCGACATGACTTTATAACTGAGGGACGACTGTCTCTTTGCATTTTACAGACGCATTCGATAGATCTAATTATCAAATATTTATTTTCTGGAAGGTATTTCATAATTAACAATTTTTATTGCAAGCTGATTATGCCATTGATGCTCAGATGTTTGTGCCTCTAACTACAATTGAAATTCTGTAAGATGTCACAATCTTATCTTTGTAGCTTTCATCTACAGACCCACTGATTCTACAGCAACAGCAAGATTTCACATATGTCATATTTTACAGACTAGCACTCCATCAGTTATACTGACGAGTGTGCTAAGTTGATCCAATCAATGGAACAGCCAGCTCATGAAATTACCATGCAAGTGGCTGAGCACTCCACAGATACACATACCTTTGGCGTAGTTATCAGAGAGAGTCAGCTTGACACAGAACTTGACAAGACCGGCCCTTTGAATTACAGGTACAACTCATTTTTGCCAGCTGGAGATTATTCATGCAGTAATTGACAGCGTTTCTAGTGGATGTTAATATCCATAAATAAGGGAGATAATATCAATAAAATACTTGGACTGAATTTTGTGAGGAGAATAGAACAAGTATGAATCACCTTTATCATCATCGTTGTCATCATCATCATCGTCATCATCGGCATTGTCGGCGTCATCATTATTATCAATGTTATAATGTTTACTTTTCCACACTTGCACAGGTAAGACAGAATCCATTGAGGCAGATTTTCCAAGGTTAGATATCGTTCCTGATACCAATCCTAATTTGTTTTCAAAGATGATAACACTGCCACATATCTGGACATGCTTCCATGGAAAATTGGAAACAAAGCACACCACTACTATAAGGGCAATTCTCATTTACAAATACTATGTAAGCCATACTGTTTTGAAGGAATTTTTTTAGTCAGGCAAATCAATACCAGTGCTTAGATTTTAACTTTTGTATTAATTCTATGGGTCCCTTTCACTGAATTGCCAAGTTATAGTGATGTAAACTTACACTGGTTGTCAAGCAGTAATGGGGAATAAACACAACACTAACACAATGACACACACTCACATGCACGTTCACATACATACATAGATACATACATACATATATATAAAAATATCTTGTTGTTGATGTTGAAATTCCAGTGATGGGGCCTTGGATCT
Organism: Octopus bimaculoides; assembly: GCF_046866305.1. Lineage (NCBI taxonomy): Eukaryota > Metazoa > Mollusca > Cephalopoda > Octopoda > Octopodidae > Octopus > Octopus bimaculoides. The sequence goes on from NC_142928.1 coordinate 38,941,505, forward strand.
AGGTTAGAAACCAATTCTTTCTTTATTGGCAAGAAATCTTGAAATAAAACTCAATAATGACATATGTCTGTATGTGTGTGTGTGTGTGTGTGTGTGTGTGTGTAATATACAGGGTATTTGGGATAAATTTGATAATCTGTATAAAAAGAAAAGAAAATACAATACTCTCCAAAAATAAAGGTATCTTAAATGATCAAAAAATATCAACTAGTTGATGGCTGGCAGATATCAGTTTACTCAGTGTAGCTGCATTTAGCTTCCACCATAGCCTAACGATGCATGCATTCTTCACTGTGTCTCTGAGATGATTATCTAACACCTTCTCAATTTTGGCCACCAGCTTGGTTTTAGTGTTGCAAACAATGTTGTTGGTATCTTTGTCAACTGTGACCAACACATAATAATCGATTGGATTACAAATGGAAGAATTAGGACACCAGAAATTGGGACTGGTGAAGTCATAAATTTTTCAACAACCACTTGTTTCTTTGTGGAGCTATGGCCTTCCAGCATCAACCAGAGATTGACCAGAGTCAGCAGCAGTTTCCCCTAACCATCTCAATTGAGCCTGTTCGTTAGTTATTTGATCAATTCCAGTGTGTATACATAGAACACCTGCTGTGTCCTTTCTTGCTGGCCATGGCTTTGTAGTCTCTGTTACAGCTGTCCATATCCTGTCTTACAGCATTTACAGTGTTCACAGAGCATTGAGTAGCAGTCATAATATCAGCATTTTGATACACAGTATGAATCGTCATGATACAGGTAACACTTTCCCAATATTCAGATGGCTTCCAGTCTTTCATGTCAGCCAACTTTTTCTCAACTAAAACTATAATCTTTATGCTCACCAATGCTGTTGACTATCCATTAATGCATCAAGCAGTTCCTGAGAAAAGGAGACATGAAAAATTGTCAAATTTAGTTTGAATTCCCAGTATGTATGTATGTATACACACACACACACACACACACACATAAAGAATGGGCTGCTTTCAGTTTCTATTTGCTGAATCTTCTCACAAGGCTTTAGTCAGCCAGTGGCTATAGTAGAAGATACTTCCCAAAGGTGGTGCATAGTGGGAATATATAAATTTGTATTGAAGGTTGTGTAGGGGAATTCCTATGTATCTGCATAGAATCAGGGTTCAGATGTTGCAAAAAATGTTGGCATTACAAAGGGCATCCAGCCATAGAAACCAAGCCAAAACACACAGGTGCCTGGTGCCTGGTGCAGTTTCGTTCAAACCATCCAACCCATGCCAGCATGGGAAAAAGATGTTATATGATGATGACGATGATGATGATGACAATGATGTTCTTTTTTGAAGATGGACTGGGGTATTTTGTAAAGTATTCAGTAATTATTATATAATATTTACTTATTATTTAAGAGTGATTTTACAGTTAATTTTAAAGGTTTTCAAAACTAATCCAATTTTGAATGCTATGATTTCACCTGTAAGTGCATGATTTAACCATTTTGAGAGAGATGCAGATTTTAGACTCAAGAAGTATTTTTTCAGAGCTTGCAACTTCAATAGGGGTACTTGAATTTGCTTACAATATTGGGTACTCTGAAGGGTTCCTCTAGTCTAGAGTTTCAGGACCAGTAGCATTCACTCAGTGAATGTTTACATAATAGTTTTGTGTTTACATAATAGTCTATTAGAAAAATTCTGTATTTGGGGATGCTATGCATCATTTTAGTGTAACATGGTTTTAAGATTTGTTTATTGGTTTTGTAGAACAAGAGAAATTGTTCTTATAGCAAATCATTTTGTGTACTTATGATAAAAGATTGTTTCATTTGTGGCTCATTTTTTAATGGTTATTTATGTAAGAAGACAGGTCTCTATTTAAAAATTTACACCCACACCTCATTGCATAGAAATTTCCAAGTGTAATATAAATAAAAATGACATTGTTTAAATACATTGGACCTCACGAAAGCAAAGTCGCTGAGTTCATTTCAAGTGTTGGGCCTCAAAGAACCACTGACTTAGACCTTTGGCATTATGTTGTGCTTGAGAAGAAGACTCATCAAGCTGAGCAACATCACAGTCATGGCAGATACCAGTGTCACACAAATAGCACCCATGCTGGTAGCATGTAAAAGCACCTATTACACTCTCAGAGTAGTCAGTATTAGGAAGGGCATCCAGCCATAGAAAACCATGCCAAATCAGACTGGAGTGTGGTGCAGCTTTCCAGCTTACCAGCCCTGGTCAAACCATCCAACCCATGCCAACATGGACAATGAATGTTAAATGATGATGATGATGATTGCTTAGATACCAGGAAACTGAAAAATAACAAATATCAATTGTCTAATTCTAGAAAATGTTCAAATGAATCAGATTTTCAGAAACTCCCATTTAGATGCTGATGGAATTTTTGTTGCAAAATGTGAGTAGCATGTATTTTTAATGGTTTAATCTTTAAGAAGGGTTTGTATACCCCACTGACAGCTCTACCACAGCAATAAGATAGATATAGTGGAAGTTCTTGAACAACTTCAAGGAAAAAGTAAATATAAGCAGAGAGTGAATCCTTGAGATTTTCATTCTGGTGAGGAAGGACCGAGTATAGTGATTAGAGTGAGGCATGGAGGAGTAAGTTAAATATTCTATGGGTGATGAGAGGAGAAGAGAGCAGTACGTTGGCTATGTAGAGATGTGCTGGTGCAGCTACTGCTGCTGCTGTTTCCCCTCTTATTTCCTCCTCTGACTTTCTGGTTTCATTACATCTCTACATAGCCAACGTACTGCTCTCTTCTCCTCTCATCACCCATAGAATATTTAACTTACTCCTCCATGCCTCACTCTAATCACTATACTCGGTCCTTCCTCACCAGTAGCTGCACCAGCAGTAGCAGCAGCACCAGTAAGAAAGGCAATTTGAGAAGACATCCATCTAGCAGGAGATGTTGTAGTGTGTTAGCAAGCTTCTATGAATTCGTTAGGTGGCCTTTTGTAGAGGATTTAGTCTAAGATGTATAAAAGCAGTTCTGACCAGAGTGCATTCTATTGTGGGTCTCACTTGAGCTTTATAGACAGTTAGAAACTGTTGATAGCTGAAGTATTTATAGGCCTTAAAAAGGAAAACCTGTTTCTGAGATGCAATTTTTAATTATATTTTTGATGTGAGATGTGAGTTGTCCATAACTAAGTTGGGGGTATAAGATGATGTCCTTGATATATTCAGTGATTCTGACTTTGAGAGAAGATAAAGTATTGAGATAGATTGAACAAGAAAAGAAATACTGAAATAGCTTTAAACAGGAGAATGCACCAGTAAAGTAAAGCAATAAGGCAATTGAATCAAAGGAGAAATTACCCTTAGTAAAATTGGTGATGACCTGTAGTAATATGTAAGGTCAAGTCTACATTACTACTTATTGAAAACAGTCAGCAAGAAAATGATTGCAGAGATAATATATGCTGTGAAAAATGTAGTAAGCAAGAGCAATCAATGTAAGTGAAAAAGTGAACTACAATAGTCTGAAGAGAAACAAAACTAAAAAGTTGAATAAAAACTTTAAGGCAACTGACTGTCTTGACAGGAAATGGAAGAGACATAGAAATTGAAGATGAGTAAGATATAATGAAATTGTAGTCTTGAAAGATCTAAGAAAAGTTACTGAATGCAAACTACTGACAGTTTGGGAAATAAAAAAAAAAACTGACTACATAAGTTGAGATATATAAAAATATCATTGGAAGAAATAAGTAACAGCAAGATAAATAATACTAATTTGATGCAGTTTGAGACATCCATTGTCAAGCTTGGACAATTCTGTGCAAAATAAAAATAAATAAATGAGGGAACAACATTTAGATAGAGAGATATATACTAAGGTGCATTTGATGTAATAAACTAATTATTGAAAGAAGAAGATGTAATAAACAAAGTCAAAATCCTATGAATACATGCAAACTTGTGATCAGAACTACACTGTTACAGATAAGAACATTAAAATCTTGAGTTGAAACTAAATTATTTCTACACAAGTAGCAGTTCAATTCTAGTCTATATAATTATGTGTGTGTGTGTGTATGTATTCACACATATGTATGTATATATATATGTGTGTGTGTGTGTCTGTACTGTGTGAATGTAAATATATATGTGTGTGTGTGTGTATGAATATGTATGTATCATCATCATCGTTTAACGTCCGCTTTCCATACTAGCATGGGTTATATATATATATATATATATATATATATATATATATGTATATATATATGAGTGTGTGTGTGTGCATGTATACATATATATATGTATATATATGTTTGTGTGTGTATAAAATATGCATACATACATACATACATATATATATGCAAACACACACATATAAGTGTCTGTCTGTATGTAAATATGTGTGTTGTGTCTATGTGTATACACACACATGCATACACACACATGCATAAACACACATACTTAGGCAGACAATTTCATTATGCAAATTATGTGTAAATCAAGAGCCATGACACAAAATAAACAAATGAATCTTGACATATTGTATACAGGTGATGGTGAATAGGATGAAGAGATAGGAAAAACATTCTAGTTTGGTGTAGGTGCCATTTACATTATTCTTGTTAGGTAGGTCTCATTTGCTTTAAATGGTTATATTTGATGTAAAAAAACAAAATCAAGGTATTAGGTTTTACATTATTTTTTAGGGAAATTCATGCACGTGCGCAAACACTGGTGTAAGCAGTTAGATTTTCACGTGTGTGTACAAACGTATGTATATGTAATATATGTGTGTGTGTGTGTGTGTGTGTATATATATCTATATATATATATATATACACACATACATACATATATATATATATATATATATACATACAACACCTGTCTGTGTTCAGATTGTCTTATATATATATATATATATATATATATATATATATATACATATATATATATATGTATATATACATACAACACCTGTCTGTGTTCAGATTGTCTTTGCACAGGGGCCATCTAGACTTCCGCCTTCATCATGAACAGGAATTAATTTTCTTTCTTCCCTCCTTTGTGCCACATGGGCTCAACTCCCCTCCTCTCCTCTCTTCATTGATACCCTCTTCCATTATCACCGCATCCCACATATCCCACTCCCACATACCCCACCCTACCACCATACCCATACATCCCCACCCACCTACACATCCTTACCCCGTCCTACACCCTACAGCCACCTTCTCACTCCACACCTGCACTCCAGCCCCCAAAGATGGCATAACTATTTTATTATCTGTCATAGGTCATTGAATGCACACGATAATGTAATTCCTCCTCCATATGAATTCTCCATTGCAAGTACTGTATTTGAAACCAGCTCTCAAATTCTCTTTAAAATTTCTTGTATGGCTTTTACCCACTTCTTCAAAGCTGCTTTCACATCATCTGCACCATCAAATTATTTTCTTTGAAGACCCTTCTTCGTTTGACTGAACAAGCTGAAGTGAGTGGTGGGGTACTAGATTTGGACTGTATAGAGAATGGATGCTACAGACCAGCCATTTTGCTGATTGCTTGATTTGTTGCCAAAAATAAAAACATGTGTGGGTGTGCATTGACATGCTGAATATGGATCATTATCAGATTCCTGTTCAGTCGCTTCCTCCCAGTGGCTTCTCTAAGGCTTTTGAGCATCTCAGTGCACTGCTTGTTGTTCATGGTACTGGCAACGGCCTCACTCAAAATGGTGTTTTTTTACGTGCCACCTGCACAGGAGCCAGTCTAGCAGCACTGGCAATGACCTCGCTCGAATGATTCACTAACGTGCCACCAGCACAAATGCTAGAAGGCGACGCTGATAACGATTACACTCAAATGGTGTTATTTACGGACCACTAGCATGGAAGCCAGACAGCTGCTCTGGCAATGAACATGCTCGGACAGTGCTGTTAGTGCTCTACTGGTGCAGGTGCCAGTCATCGAATATGGTTCAATTTCGATTCACTCACTGGCAATCTGTGTCAGGAGTTGGAGTTGTTGGTCTCCTGTAGTCTGTTTTGTCAACAATACTTGTTCTCCTTTACCACTTCCTTAAATGTCATTTATTTGTACACACTGTTTTAATCAATAGTGTCATTTACTTCAAACAACTTGTAACTTTTTGTGGATATCTGATAGACAGCAATATACTACAATTTACACTACTGCACATTTTGCAACTACTAAGCTCCATACTCAAGAAGAACCAAAAATATATAAAAGACTTGGAAAACTAAAAGCTTTACTGTCTGACAAACCTAACAATGATGTAACTTCAAAGTCTCTGTCAACATATTACATGCAAAAATTAATGTGATATTTTATTCATAGATTGACTAGTTTTTAGTAAATATCTGGTAGATCTTTTTTCTATATAACTAAGCATAAAAACACATGTGCCTGTGCAAACACATACAAGCTCATACATGCATACAGTGAAAATTTTACATACAAGAAAGATTAGAGAATAAATAAAAATAGTAAAAGTGATACGAATTACCAACATGGAGGGACAAAAAAAATAAATATTCAGGGAAAGGAATTATTCAATTTCATGATCATGGTAGGTTTTCACTGTGTAACTAGATGCGTGCAGCTTTTGATTTGTTTGACTCATATTTTGTCTTTGTTGATAGTTCTCTGTGTGTATGGTCTACATTTAATGCAGTTAAACAACAATATCTAGATAATTGAAAAAAAAAAGCAATTACTGATTAAACTATTGTTACAAAGTATACATATCCAAAATCTGGTCACAGCAGAGAAAAGAATGTATTTTTTCCTTTAGTACGAAAATTATTGAATTTTGACTTAAAACTACAAAGTTTTGAATGAAATATTCTGAAGACTAATTATATTTTCCAAATCATATGTAACACACCTCTCCAAAAAACAACAAAAAAAAAAGTTAGAGTTATAATGAACATAAGAAATCAAATGAAACTTATTTAAACAAGTATTTCAAAGTATTATAGACTACAAAAGTAGGAAGGTGAATAAAATAGTCACGATATATATAGATAAAGAATTTAAAAAGTGAGACAAAGGTTAATTTGATTAATAAAATATAATAAACTTTGGAGTTTGTTGTGGTAGTGAATAATCAATAGTTAATACAAAACATGAGAAAATTATATATTTTAGTTTCTACTAATACAATGATATCTTATCATTACTCATCTCAGTCACTGGAATGTGGTTATTCTGGGGCACTGTCCTAAGGGTTTTTTTCTCAAACAAATTGATCCCAGTGCTTATTTGTTTTTATGAGCCTGATATCAGTCTCTTTTGGCCAAACTGCTGAATTACAGGGATGTAAAGAGACTTAAACTAGTTGTCAGACATAATGGGAGACAAACATAAATAAAGATACACATAAGCACAGGCATGGCTATGTTGTAAGAAGCTTGTTTCCCAAACACATGGTTCTGGGTTCAGTCCTACAGTATGGCACCTAGAGCAAGTGTCTTCTACTATAGCCTTGGGCCAACCAAAACCTTTTGAGTGGATTTGGTATACAGAAACTGAAAGAAGCCCGTCGTGTGTGTGTGTGTGTGTGTTTGTACGTCTATGTTCATCACCCACCATTGCTTGACAACCAATGTTGGAGTGTTTATGTCCCCATAACTTAGCGATTTAGCAAAAGAGTCTGATAAAATAAGCAATACAAGGAATAAAAGAATAAAGAATAAATAAAGATACACACACACACATGATGAGCTTCTTTTAGTTTCCATATTCCAAATCCACTTACAAGGCTTTGGTAAGCCTGGAGCAGTAGAAGAAGATATTTGCTCAAGGTGCTGTTCAGTGGGATTGAACCCAAGACCATATGGTAGAGAAGCAAGCTTCTTAACCACACAATTCAGCCTAAAAAACATCAGTAACTCAAAATAAACACAACCATGACATCAACACTATGCCAGCCTATGAGGATAAAAACTGGCTGTACACAGAACTGAATGTTTACCAGCATCTTATAGATTTCACTCACAACAAAGTTGATGTTTTGCTTTTCGTTTCTATTGGAACACACTTTAATAAATCAGTTTTACTCCCTCCCAGTCAAAATTAGTGTGTGATTAATAAGTTTCCTTTCAGGACATATGCTTCTGATTTCAACTCCATTAAGCATTTTTCTAAAGGCTGGGTTGCATAGTAGTTGGGAAAGAGAAACTGTGGAAGCTAATTGTAAATATTTGTGTGTGTGTGCATGAATGTGTGTGTGTGTGTGTGTGTGTGTGTGTGTGCATGTGTGTGTGTGAATGCGTGCATGCGTGTGTGTGTGTGTGTATGTGTGTGTGTGTGTGTGAATTATCTGTTGATGTATATCAGTAAATAATATTTAAAAAATCACTGAGGAAACCAAAATGTAACTGCATTTTGAATGAGGCTTCTTGCAGTATTTGTGATATACCAAGTAACAGGCATTCCTTTGTCACTTCTGTTATCAGGAATGCAGTGAACCAATCATTGGCTCAATGGAATCCTGCAACCAATGACAATATTCTTTGACAAATATGATGTAAAATATATAAATATATTATATATATATATATATATATATATATATATATATATAATATATCAGTATTATCTAAGCCAATGAAAAGAGAGAAAATGTACACCATTTGGGATTTACAGTTTGAAGTATTTATTCCAGTTAAATGTTTATCAACAGAAGTAACCTCATGCATTTACATATTGCACTTGTATTTTTGAAAAGTTTATGATTGATTTTTTTTTTATAGCTAAAAGGAACAAAAAGTTACATGTAGATCTTATTTCTGGTTCCAGAGATAACATTAGTTTCATCAAGTGTAAATTTTTATCACAGAAATGAAAATATTATTGTTAAAAGTAGTATAGAACTCTATATTCTTTTCTTTCATAACCAAATCAGAATTATAGAAAGTTAGATTTGAATGTGATTTAAGATGTTTTATATAAATAAAGTTTAACATTGTATAATTTTAAATGCTGAAATTGCAACAGTAAGCAATATGTACATTGTCATAGAAATATTCCACAAGCAGAAATGGTTACACTTTTTAATATGGGCATATATATGGCAGCAAGCAGGAAGAATCATTAGCATGCCAGACAAAGTAGTTCATGACATTTCATCCATTTTTATGTTCTAAGTTCAAATTCTGCTATGGTCAAATTTTTCCATTTGTCATTTTGGGGTCAATAGAATAAGTACCAGTGAAGCACTTGGGGTCAATGTAAATAATCAGCCTCTTCCCCAAAAAATGTCAGGCTTTGTGCCTAAAGCAGAAAATAAAGAGGAATATAGGCCTACATAAACATGGGCAGAGGTACAGCAGTGTGGTAAGATGTTCATTTCCTAACCACATGCTTCTGGGTTCAGTCGAATTGCATGGCACCCTGGGCAAGTATCTTCTACTATAGCCCTGGGGTTGACCAAAGCTTTGTGAGTGGATCTGGTAGATGGAAACTCGTTGTATGTGAGTGTGTGCATGTATGTATGTTTTATTTCAAGATTTCTTGCTGTTGTAGAAAGAACCAGTTTTTAACCTAGAAACAAGACTCCTTCATTGGAGTTTCAGCAACATCTACATGGTAGCTATGAACGTATGTATGTATATGTGCAAGTGTTTGGCATCAGTAAATGAGCAGATCTGCATTTTGTTTTATGTTCAAGTACTCATACATAAAGTTACATGCCAAGACATCCTACATACTTGTAAAGAGGTAAAGTTTTACATATATATGCATGAGTACTTGTATGTAAAGCTTTACAACATATTTTACATATTTATATGCTAAACATTGCATATTTTGATACTTCCTTTGATGGCTTGAGACCGTAGTTTTCTAATTAGCTTCCTCTTTTCTGATTTTGAAAATCCTACTTTCTAAAGATTAGTACTGACCCAGTGGGTTACATATCCAAATGACACCAAAATTATGGGTGTATATCTAAACTTATTTTCTACGGGGTGCATTTATAAATTTCTCAATAGTTCAATAAAGGTGTTTTCTTTTTTATTGATTTTCAACTTTATGCTGATATCTGCAATTAACTTCGCCTACTGTACATGGTTTCGCTTCCTTGTCTCAAATCACTATTTCTGGTCTATTTTGTTATATTTTATTAAGGTTTTCACAGGGACATTCCACCAGTATTCTATGATATTATGAGTGCTTATGGTCTCATACAAACTGTAGGTTCTTATATCTTTGTTCTCAGCATTATCCTTCTGGCTGATGTCATAGTACAGTATCTTGGCCATAACATTATGTCTCATCAGTTAATAATAACACAATGACATTCCCAGACAACTGCTTATGACTTAGATGATTGTCTCAGCATTATTTAGAAATATATCATCATAAATGTATTGAATGTATGTATGTATGTATGTATGTATGTATGTATGTACCGTGCCTCAGTAAAGCTGGGCTTATGAGTCATCTTCGTAGTCATAAAGCAAGACCGATGATTGACTACCAGGCTGCTGGTGATGATGCTACACACCATACTAATCATGTCTGTCGGGCATGTGGAAGGGAGTGTGATTCAGCAGGAGGACTTAAACGACATGCAAAGGTACATGGAACCCAATTACAACAACAGCCAGCTATTGCCAGTAAAGGTTTTGGATGCCAACTCTGTGCAAGACATTGTAGATTTTTGGCTGGGCTAAAAAGTCACATTCGATCACAGCACCATTAAGTTAAGCTTCATGCAATGGCCATACTTGATAACGAGGGGGCAGCCATCATGTATGTATGTATGTATGTACATATGTACATACATACATACCTGCATATATGTATACATACATACATACACACACACATACATACATACATACATACATACATACTTACACGCATACATACATACATACATACATACATATGTGTGTGTGTAAATACATGCACACTTAAACCACAAAATAAAGCTGTTGGAATACTGAACTAAGTCCTTTATGCACAAATTAAACTGTTGACTAACAAAGCAAATGCTTTCAATATGCGTCATTGTTTTGTTTTTCTATAGTTTTCTTTTGTTGCTTTTTTTGTAAATTAAGTTTAATGCGCTAATAAACCTTTTCATATAAACCAGTTTAAAGTTATGCAATGAAAAATGCAGCGTAACATGTCACAGCAAATTTTAGAAAATCTATCTTTATAATTGCATAGTATAAACAAATATAATGACAGAGCTATCCATATACAAGAAAGGAATATTTTTACAAACTTGATAACCAATTATAGTTCAGATCAGTTTAGGAGAGAAAGACAAAAAAATAATGTTACGTTTGAATAATTAAATTCAGCAAAATTTTAGGCCAACAGACAATGGGAAAATTAAAATGTAGTGATTTAATAATAGAGTAGATAATAAGGATTTACTACTAGAAGAGTTAAGACTAAAGCCATTGTGATGAAACTTAATTTGCTCAGAAGGGCTTCATTACACATGACTTGGTATCAAAATGTAGAAAGAATTCCAGTGTGTTCTCTTTACTAAACAAGAATTTCTCTTCAATGTTACTTTCTCTACATTGTTTCTTTTTATAGTTTATGCAACTAACGTCAAGTCATTACTTTCATACAAATTATTGCATCTCTGTCTAATGATTTTTCTTTCAATCCTATATTTTGTCCTTCTCTTTCTCTTTACACTTCAATCACAACACAGCAGACTTCACTTTCTAATGTTCTAATTCCTATCCAGTTGTCATTTTCTCCCTTATTTATTTTCTTTTGTTATTCTTTTCTTTCTTTAACCTTTCTTAAGCTGTTTCTTTTCTTCCTGTCAACACTGATTGGCTGACATCAGTGAGGATGCTCTCAAGCAAGTCCCAATTAAGGATCTACTTAATTAGAGTGAACCAGCAAACAAAAATATGACTTGTATGTAGGAAAAGAGATGTGATGAATACTGTCGAAGGAGGGATTGAGAACTGAAGATGAGAAACAAGGAGGAGGTTCATTAACAGCATTTTCTATCTGCTATTATCACACTTGCCACCATCCCCCAAGCCTGTTAGATGACAGACATTAACATGCTTGACAAGTTAGCCTAGTAGTTTACATTTACTTTCTTCTTTGGAAAGAATACTTTTCAAAATCTGATTAAGCTAACAAAGAGGTAAAGGATGTAGTAATGTAACAAACATAAGGAATCCTGCAAATATATTCAATGTGAATGATGTGCAAGTGTGTTTCAGTAGGCGTATATGAAGGGCTTACATGCTATAGTGTAAGAATGTGTTAAGTTTATATAAGTTCATTTAAGAGCCTACTTAAGAGATACAAGTGTATTATGAAAAAGTATGTGAAAATGTGTGAGGTTCTACATATTCCAATGAACCTTGTATAATTCAATATACACCAGTTACCATGATTATGGGAGGAGTGAAAGCTGGTTACATAGTTCTCAAAAATTTGTATTTTGACATTAGCACAACAAATATTCTGTAATATATGATAAATTCTTGGAGATTGAGATCAGTTTGAAGTATGTGTGAATCAACTTTATGTACATAATAGGAATATCTACAGGCATATGTGCTACATGTGCATTTTATAATATGGACTGTATGAATGTACACCTTTTTTGCTTATGTTGTTGATTTGATGCATGTCAGATCTGATCAGACAGACCCTTGATGAAAGCTAGTCAAGCCTTTGATTAAGGTATTATGTATCCAGTTGTTCACTATTATTGAAATACAAGTCTTCCTTTTTAAAACAATAGTATATGATTTGAAGGACGTTCAACTGCTCTTACACGGTGTTTGACCAACTATATAGTAGCTTCCTCTTTAGCTTGATTATGCAAGTTAAAACGAATTTGTGTAACGGAAAATATGATAAATGAACATTAAGAACATTATTAATATTACAAAAATGAAAATTTAAGCACTTGCTTTTCATGTCTCCTGTAAAATAATGTTCTAAAGTTTATACACCAGAAGGGTCGTCAACATAATTCTATCAGTAGTATAATATGAAAAATTTTATCATTTAAAGATATAAAAACAAAATTAAACAAATAGATGACAGAAAAGATTATTATCATTATTATTATTATTATCTTTGCACAGCTTCCAACACTGGAGATGTACTATGGTGTCAGCTGTTTACTACCAGCAAACTAAGGTAACACCTATTTTTAGAGCACCTTCTGGACTATTCGAGCAGTTCCAAGCAGTGCTGTTTTCTGCAAGTGCTCCACCTTTATTGCAGCCCCTATTTGTTCCATATATTTCTCAAGATTTTTACTCACTGTTCCCAGGGCTACAACAATTACTGGTATTACTACCACCTTTTTCATCGACCACAACTGCTTAACTTCCCAAGCTAACCTGTCATATCTATTGACTTTTCTTTCTTCCTTATCGCATACCTTGTTTTCAGCTGGGCATGCTATATCTATGACCCAGCATAGTTTGCTTTCTTTCTCAATAGAGACTATGTCTGGCTTCCTATTCTCTATCTCATGGTCACATTGAATCATAAAATCCCATAGGATCTTTGCATTCTCATTTTCGATGATGCCTTTGGGTTTGTGGTTGTACCAATTTTTTTTCTCTGTCAAGTTCATTCTTGTTGCAAAGTTTCCAATGGACAAGCCTTGCTATATTGTCATGGCATCTCTTATATTCCTTCTGGGCTAGTGGAGTACATTGGCTGGTAATATGCCATATGGTTTCACCATTTTATCCACAAATTTGAAACTGCCCAGATGTTGATAGCTTCAATCTTATTCCGTCTGTTTAATTTTGACTTAAGGATCAGTCTCAGTCTGCGCAAGTACTCACCTTAATTTTTCTGAGATTTCTTTCTCTATCAATTTATCCATTTCAAAAATCTCCAAGTACTTGTAGCCTGTCTCTTCTATCTGCTTCATAACCTCTCCTGATGGTATCGATAGCCCGTCCAAAGATTTGATTTTGCCTCTCTTCAAGACTAACACACTGCACTTTCTCAGTCCAACTCCATTCTAATATCAGCACTGAATGTATACACTGTATCAACGAGGGAACTGACTTGGGCTTCATCTTTACCATGAAGTTTAAGGTCATCCATGAAAAACAAATGGTCGACTTTTTGTTAGTGGCTTTTGAAAACATACCCAGCTTTTGCTTTCCTCAGAATCGGTGTTGGTGGTATCAAGCACAGTACAAAGATCAGTGGGGACAGGCAGTCCCCTTAGAAAACGCCCCTCCTGATTTCTGCTGTCCCTAAGCTTTTTCTATATGCTGTCAGGTCTATCCCGCCCCCAATTAGCCATACTTTTTCCAAGCAATCGCTCAACATTCGATGCAATGCCAAATAGGTTCATACATTCTATTACCCAAGAGTGTGGGATCATATCATACGCCTTATGATAGTTGATCTATGACATGGCTAAGTTACTTTTCTTCCTCTTGTAGTCTCTAAGTACAGTTTTGTCTATCAGGCATTGATCCTTGGTACCTCTGCACTTATGCTTGCAACCATTCTGCTCATGTGACAGGACTCCATTTTTTTCCAGATGTTTGTACATTGACTCAGCGAGTATTCAAGTCAATAATTTCCACATAAGTGGCAAACAGGATATCAGCCTGTAATTGTCTACTGTATTGCCTTTCTGATGTTTTTCAAGCACAGCACTTTCCTACCCAATGTCAACCACTCTGGTGTTACTTGGTTGGCATTTAAGAAGGTTGAGTTGCGCAGCTATTTGTGCATGACATTCACCAAATCTTTTGACCCAGTAGCCTTGAACTCCATCTGGTACCAGGGCCTTCCAGTTGCTCATTTTTTTGCTGAATTCCTTCACTTCCCTCACTGAAATGACTAGTTTTGCCTGTTTTGGACAGACTACTGTTTCAATTCTTGCAACCATTCAGCATCCCCCATGTGCTCCTTGTCTTTGTTCCAGATGTCACTCTAAAACCTTTGACTTTCATTGTTATCTGGTATCAACTTTTCATCTGTACACTCTCCATTTATTTCTCTATAGAATTTCTTCTGATCTACACTGAATAACCTATGCTGGTGGTAACCCTTCATTATTTGGTCGTATCTTACCATCTTTGCTTTCTTTGCAATGAGGCACTGTTTCAGTTCCTCCATTACCAATTGCAGGCCCTTTCTTTCAATATTATACTTCCTTTACAGTGCCCTGTATTTTTGTTCGCCTTTAAACTCGCCTTTCTCTTTTTGGTCTACCACACAAATTTCCTTTGGGAGTATATCTAACCCTACCTATATTCTTCTTTTCCATCATAGATATTTTCTTCTGTCACTCCCATTATGTTTATTTTTCTTGACATCAACACCCACGTTTTCTGCTACAACATTACTTGCTGCCTTGAACAAATTATTTGTTTCTGTGATGTTTGTTTTGATGTATTTCAGAATTTCATTGACATTTTTTGTTTCTTGATTCAATTTCCACCGATCAACCATTTTAAGATTGCAAATAATGTCGCTATTGTTCTCCTGTAGTCTTGCCTTTATTCTGTCGTAGATTACCTTTTGTTCATCTGTCATATTGCCATCAGTTTTATTGTCTTCTTTTAGATCATCTATATGTCTCTCATCAAGTAAACTACCACTGCTCCTTTCCTGTGCTATGAGATTACTTTAGTAAGAACTGTATTTTCATCATTATCTCTGCTGCTATTTTCCAAGACCCATCTTTTGATGGCTTCGAGTTCTACTTCTGTAAACCAACGAAATTTTCTTATTGCTCTAACTTGATCACATAGTCTCTGTTCCGTGAGTTGAAACAATCCCTTTTCCTTCCAATGATCATACATACTTTGACAGTAACCCCTAATTTGAGCACCATTTTCATTAATTTGCTTGCTCCATCTATGCCATGTGTGGTGGTTCCTTTCTGGATATCGACAGGCTGGAGCCGGACCAGAATCTTTGAGCCTGCTGGGTGCAACACTGTCACCATCAATGGCTTCAGTTTCATTACCACCATTGTTCACAATATTTTGTTCTTTCATTGTCACTCATATGAGGTAGCAATTATCAGGTTGCGCAATTTCATTATTATTATTATTATTATTATTATTATTATTATTATTATTATTATCATTATTATTATTATTATTATTATTATTATTATCATCACATTGGTAGTTGAGGGCCGATACGTCCACACGTGCCAATCCCTATTGATATCACACCCACTCTCTTAATTGCCCACAACCTGCATATTTCCCACTTCAATTCATCATAGTTGTTAACTTTTTCTTTCTCTTCCTCTTTCATCCTGTTGTCACCAGGACATGCTGTGTCAATGATCAGGCATGTTTTATCTTCTCTGTTCACCACAACCATGTCCGGTTTCCAATGTCTAATCTGATGGTCACACTAAATCAATTATTATTATCCTTATTATTATTAAGTTATATCTGAAATTAAGATACCAGAATTTGCATTTTCAAAACGTGCCTTATTTAATGGTAGGAAGATTTTCGATAAAGAAAGTCCTCTCTACATAAAAAAAATCCACAAAACTTTAAAAAACTTAAAGCAACAATAAAGAAATGATATCCTTTTTAACCTCTGAACACAAGTACAATTCATTCAACGTAGGACATTGCACTCCTCATAACTTGGTTAAGTGATAATGAGGTATGTGTCCTATGCCATAATATATCTATTAGGAATGCCTCCTAAAACCTTATTGATTACCTTCATTCTATAAATTTGATTAAGTTAATTGCCTTTTTTTTTCAGTGGCAGCAACTCAAGCAAAGCCCTTTATTTTGAGCAAGAATAGCTTCCAGATGTATTTTAATTTCCCATTTATAATAATTTAAGTAATCAGCGTTATAATGTTTCGTGGCTTAAACAACACGCAATCATTGAAAAGTTTATTTAACCATTTTTGATTTAATACTACCAAATTTAGTCTCTATTTACAAAGCTACCTTCTTGATTAACGATGTCTTTGACATTTTAAAAATATGATACAATATGTAAGGTGGCCAGTTGGCAGAATCATTATCACACTGAGTAAAAATACTTAGCAGCATTTCATCCATCTTCATATTCTGAGTTCAAATTCCACTGAGGTTGACTTTGCCATTCATTCTTTTTGAAGGTTGATAAAATAAGTAAAAGTTGAACACTGGGATTAATGTAATTGACTTACCCACTCCCCAGTAATTGCTGGCCTTGTGCTAAAATTTGAAATAACTATTATACAATATATAGCTTGCATCAGATGAATCAATTTGGAGATATTTCATCCAATGAAGAATGTCACTATTTAAACTCAGATATAAAAATAGTATTACATTTCACTGGTTCTTACTGCAATATCCCTTCAGTCATGTTTTCTAACTCTCTTTCCTACACCATTCTTAGTGACCCTACAAAAGTCTTTGGCACTACCATTTCCATTATGACTAAATATATCCGTATAGCAAAGAAGTTTGCTTTGCAAGCGTCCATCTTTAGGTTTAATCACACAGTGTGGAACTTTAAGCAAGTGTCTTCTACCATAACCTCAAGTTGAATAAAGCCTTGTAAGTGAAAGCTGATGGATTGAAGTCGTGTGAGAACCCACCAAGAAACTAGCTTCCTGTTTTTGAATAGTAAATTTAATCCATTATGTTTAAAAGCACCACCTGGTCTTTGGGAATCTTTAGTAGACTCCACTTTGTTACAAGTATTCAGATGAGGTTTCAAATCTGAAAATATCTTCCACCTTTCCACTTAGTAGTCTCAGGCCCTGAAAAATATCATAAGCACTGTCTTTCTGCCTATGACTAAGCAATTAATAATAAAAGATTTCCTTTCAATGAAATTACTCACTTTCTTAAGATCTAAACATTAATTGTACTACTAATCACATATATAGCACACAGTCACTGATGTTTATAATTTTAGCATTTAGATGAAAATCTTATCATTCTCAGACAAGAAAAAGAATTCTTAGGTGATCAGAGTAATTGAAACGGAGTAAGGAAGATCAAAGGTGTATAGATTAATTGCAGAAGAACAAACAACTGATTATAGTTCTTCTATCACATGTCAACAACAAATGAAAGGAAAAATCGATTAAGATAGAACTGATTGAATCATAATGGCAATAGTTTTAAAAATTTTTGGAGATATTTTGAAAATAGTAAAAGTACTTGAAATAAAAACACTGACCAGTAAATTCAACAGAAAATTGCCGGAGTTGTTAATGCATAG
Source organism: Octopus bimaculoides (assembly GCF_046866305.1). Lineage (NCBI taxonomy): Eukaryota > Metazoa > Mollusca > Cephalopoda > Octopoda > Octopodidae > Octopus > Octopus bimaculoides. Next base: position 38,959,721 of record NC_142928.1, read on the forward strand.
GAGAAAATACCTTATGGTATTTGTTCCAGCTTTTGTGCTCATAGTTCCAATCCCACCTAGGTCAACTTTGCTTCTTCTTCTTGGTAAAATATAGTGCCAGTCAGAGCAGATTGACAGAGTTATAAGAATATCCAACAAGATGTGATATTTGTTCTAGTTCTTTGTGTTGTAAGTTCTATGATTGTAGATGCAGTTCAATACCTGTCTTAACACCACTACCTAGTACCTAAGATGTCTTAAAAGAAGACCACTCTGTTGCAAGCATTCATGCTAGGTTTCCAATTTGATGATAATTTCATTCCTTCCTCCAACCAGTGCCAAAAGCCTATAATGGGTTATAATGCTGCTCTTCTCCCTCTGACTAACCATTAAAGCACCCACCACACTTTTGGAATGGTTGGCATTAGGAATGGCATCAAGCTGTAGAAACCTTGCCATATCAGATTGGGGCTTGGTGCAGGTCACCTAGCTTACCAGTTCTCGGTCAAACCGTCCAACTCATGCCAGCATGAAAAGCAGACATTAAACGACAATGACAATGACGATGATGATGATGATGAGATATATGTATCTTTTACCTTTTACTTGTTCCACTCATTCACTCAGACTGAGGCCATGCTGGGGTACTGCTTTGAAGAATTTTAGTCAAACAAATCAACCCCAGAACATGCTTATATTTTAAGACTGGTACTTGTTCTATCAGTCACTTTTACCAGACTGTTAAGTTATGGGGTCATAAACACACCAACAACAACTGTTAAAAGGTGATGGGGGAAACAACACAGACACAATAATGCAAACACACACACACACACTTCTGCAATTGAGTAACCCAAGGAAGAGTTGTCTCTCATATATTTATTATCATTTATTACCCCTTTGTTAGCCCCTTGTGGGTAATAGAAAAAGATCAATATTTTTTATCCTGAAAAAATAAAGCAAAAATAAACTATTTATTCAACAAATTTAAAATCATATATTTTATAATCATATAAATTGAAATTCAACTGGGAAAAAGACAAGGAAAATAGCGATGTGGTCTCTCATAAATTTGTCAGTGAAATGTTATAAGTTAAACAGTAAGCTACACGATTGTTTATATTTTGAACTGGGTTATATTTATTTCCATTGATAACAGCCAACTTTTCTTGGATGTTCACTATTGTTAAGTTCTTGGATGTTCACCATTGTTAAGTTATGTTTCATTTGCCTGATTCTAATTATCAAATACAATGTTAGATTCAAGTCTGGAAATGGAACATCTGTATATTACAGATCACTACTTTTCAGAGAACAAGTAAGTGGTAGAGTAGCAGAGTCAGAAACAGAGGATCCAGTTTCAATTTTCAGCACAGCACTGGACATAAAAATCACTTGAAGATATCCAGATGAATGATCAGAAAGCTACATGCAAATAAAAAGATTTATTAAACCAATATTTTGTCATTTCTTTTTTTTTTTTTTTTTGTGTTTGCTGTAAGATATGTTTTAATCGTATCTAAAATAAACTTACCTGATTTTCACCCACAAATACATGTCATCTTTTTTAAGTGAGCTTGAATCAAAGAGGCATGAAGATTGCATGTTTACAGAAACAGAAGCTACTGCAATAGCAGAAGAGGTAATGTGTTTAAACCTCACAAATGTGATGTTTAAATTCTTTATCTTTCATATTGGAAAGAAGCTCCTTGCAAAATGTCAATTGGCTTTCTTTTGGGAATGGCTCACAATACCAATCTGCAATACTTGCGCTATTGTAAATATGTGAGAAATACTCTAATATAAGTCAGGCTCAAGTTTTATAAAGAATCAGCAGCAAATATTTTTGGCTATAAAGTGGAAGTCTTTGCTATACATTTTTAATAATGTTATATATATGCTAAATTGCTATCAAAAATGCTCAAGAATTGTAGACTTCAAAGTTTTAGCTATGTCTTTGTAGGGTGTAGTGTAAAACATTCTTCTTGAAGTGTGAGTCATTGTGACTTTTTCCAGTTGAATGAGACAGAGTAGACTTATTTTCAAAGAATGGTTTCAAGGCCTCTATTCCTGGAAACAATACATGTCTGGTGAGTTGTATTTAGATTGTGTATGGATATCTTTGTGCGAAGAAGATTAAATAAAATGAAATGCCATATTATCTGCACAGGATTGGTTAGAGTGTGTGGTTAGAATTAACAGCAGTGGTTTCTGTCTCTACAGAATTTGTGCTAATTGTCAATGAGAAGAGAAGCACACTGAATGTGCTTCTTTATGACTGTCCATTACATCTTTGATGTGTTAGAAGTAGAAATTGGAGAGTTTATTAGACCCGCAATCAGGTATAATTAGTTTCTTCATTATGAAGCTTTGCTGAATAAGAATATGAATAAGAGCAATAGACACCTGTTGTAGAGAGAGATTTCAATGAATGTGGTTAGTGAGGCAATTAAGGATATGAAGGCATCAGAGGATGTTGCAAATACATCAAGGATTGTTGATGAGATGCTGAATACAATACAATGTCCTAACTATACCAGTTACTTAATTAATCAAACTAAACTGGAAAGCATTTCCCTCAATGCCACTGTAGCCATATTGTAAACTGAAACTGTTGCAAGTAAAATATAGTTGCAGCAGATCAATGCAAATCAAATGAATTCTCAGAAATTTTGCTTTTGGTTGTTTTTGTTTCAAATTCATTATTTGAATTTTATATTTCCTAATGTTTTAAAGAAGCTAAAAAGGCCTACTACACACATACAATCTCACTGGGAAAATATTTGTTTAGCTTAATCAAAGCATTTACATATATATCTTTTATCTTTCATCTTTTAGATGTTTCAGTCTGCACTGCAGCCACACTGGGGTACCCCATTGAAGGGTTTTTAATCCAAAAAAATTGACCCTAGGGCTTGTATTCTTTTTTAAAGTCTAGTACTTCTTCTATTGGCCT